>NC_037676.1:102464921-102713921 GCF_003255815.1 Theropithecus gelada
TACTCGGGAGGCTGAGGCAGGAGAATGGCGTGAACCCGGGAGGCGGAGCTTGCTGTGAGCTGAGATCGCGCCACTGCACTCCAGCCTGGGCAACAGACAGAATCCGTCTTAAAAATAAATAAATAAATAAAAATAAAAGCACCTATCAAATCAGAGAATGAAATACTTACATTAAACCCAAATGTCCTTCATTTGTTAAAGTGGAAACTCTTACCATCAGTAAATCTTGAGCTCTTAGATGACAAAGTTACGTAGCTTCCAAACAAGAAATTCTTTGTCTTTAAAATTCATGCCAAAATAATGCCACTCAAACAGGAAAACTTTCGTTTGCACAATTAATTGAAAGGTGCGGCAGCACCATGACTGCTCAAAGTCGAAGGGTACACAGTGTGCACGCCGCAGGGATTATTCCTAACATTTGATAAGGTCTAAATCATTTTGAATTTCCCTCAGCCCTCCAGAAAATAGTTATCGTAATATCCTTGTTTTCTCCAGCTGCACTTAGACATGAGTAAACTCCCCAAATTCGGGTTCCTGAAAAGGCAGTGTGTGCTGCAGCCTGGCACTGACTCCCCCGAGGAGCTATGGCGGGCGGGTGGGTAACGGTCTCAGCAGGGCGTCAAAGATCCGCTAGGCCCAGAAAGCCAAGGGCGGCAGCGGATGGGCTGGCGTCACCAGGAGCGGAGGAGTGAGGGCTGCCGCGCGCTTCCGTAGGCCTACCACCTGGAAGACACAGAGGGGCGCGGGGCCGGGGCCGCCGGGAGACCCGCTAACGGGCACTCGCCTGGGGTCCCCTCGCCGCCCGCCTGGAGGCCGTGGGGTCCGGCGAAGCGCCGAAGCGGACAGGTGGGAGGCGAGCCGGGCAGCCGCCGCTGGATGCGCCGGGGAGGAGCCCCGGCCTCGCCCCCTGGGATGCGGACTATGGCAACCCCCACGCCAGCTTCGCTTGGGGCCGCCGCCTTTCACTCCTCGGGTTTGAACGGCCCGCCCGGAGTAACCGCTACACGCAGCCCCGCCCCGCGTCGCCCCGCCCCTTCCTCCGGCTCCGCAGCGCCCCCGCCCGGCCGCCCGCAGGCCTCGGTCCTCGCCTGAGCGGAAGGCGCGCCCCCTCTCTTGCTCACCCCTGCATCCGCCCCAAGGCGAGTCAGAAAGGCTCTGCCTCTCCCCATTCCCACATTGGGAAGCATTACCGTATTTAGGAAGGCTAACGTGGCCTACAGTGGGATGCCATTAGAAATCATGTATGAGAATGTTCGCCTGGAAATGTTTCTCCAAACTGTCAAATGTAAAAAGCAAGTTACAAACTGACCCCTTTTAGGTTAAAAATATGGATATACACGGGATGAGGTCTGAAAGGTATGAATAACTTGGATACGGTACCTTTGTACAGGATTATGCTTGCTTTTTAGTTGTGTCTTTTTATCTGTGTTTTCTTCTCGTGTTTCAACAATGAATATATACAGATTTTGTGATAAAAAAGCTGAGCCGGGCCTGGTGGCTCACGTCTGTAATCCCAGCAGTTTGAGAGGCACACATGAGAGGATCACTTGAACCAAGGAATTCGAGACCAGCCTGGGAAACATAGTGAGACCTCCGTCTCAAAAAAAAAAGATTAAAAAAAAATCTATTAATAAAAACCAGACTGAAAAGTGTTCGTTATTTACAAACATCCCTTTTTGGGCATCATGAACTCCCAAGTACTCTCGATGCCAAATAAATTTTTTAAACCCTAATTTTTTCATTCAATAAATATTTACTGGGCATCTATTATATGCCAGGGATACTCCTGCTGCTCTTGGCTGCTTCTTCCTAGTCTCCTTTTTCTGGCTTCTTTTCTTGGCCTACTCCCTAAATGAGAGGTCCTACCTCAGCATTTTTATTAGTTTATCATCCCATGCTTATGTAATTCTTATTCAGAACTTCAACCATCACTTTTAAGCCAGTAACAGGCACTGCCACCACTCTTCTCTGACTGGACATTTCTCCATCTGGATGTTCCTTAGTCATCCAAAATCAAACTAATATTATTATTATTATGAGACAGGGTCTTGCTCTGTCACCCAGGCTGGAGTGCGGTGGCGCGATTTTGGCTCACTGCAAACTCCACCTCCCAGGTTCAAACGATTCTCCTGCCTCAGCCTCCCGAGTAGCTGGGATTACAGGCGCCCACCACCAAGCCTAGCTAATTTTTGTATTTTTAGTAGAGACAGAGTTTTGCCAGGTTGGCCAGTCTGGTCTCGAACTCCTGACCTCAGTTGATCCACCGCCTCAGCCTCCCAAAGTGCTGAGATTACAGGCGTGAGCCACTGTGCCCGTCCACTAACGGTTAATTTCCAACTATGTGCCAATTACTGGGCTATGTACTGGGAATACAAAGCTGACACAGCCACAGTTATTGCTGTTGAGGAGCTCATTGGTATAGAGCAAGTGCTGCAACAGAGGAACAGTAGCAGCACAAAGAAAAACCAGCTAACCCTACTGGAGAACAGAGTGCATGAGATAGATTTTGATTTTCAAGTGGCAATTTAAAAGGCAGACAACAGGAAATTCCTAACTTAAAATGTGCAAGGGCAGGAAAATTTCAAACTCAAAATGTGCAAGAGCAATTAGGCACATGGAGAAACCGCAAATAATTTGTTATATGCAGAAACTAAGAGTTGTTGGAGGAAAGGATTAGAGAAAATTCCTGAGAAGTGAAGAAGCTAAGTCTTGGAAAGTTCTAGATGCATGTTAAGAGTTTGAAGAGCATTTTTAGAAAGTCCACTCCGGTGGCAGAATGGAGGACAGAATGAAGAGAGGCAAGGGTGGCTGCCAGGAGACCAGTAGGAAGCTACTGCATTTCTCCAGAAGGCAGTAGGGGTGGAGCAGAACCAAGATGTGACATATTCAGTTGGCAGAATCAACTGCATGGGGCAAGGAGTGAGGGAATGAAGAGTATAGGCTTGAGAGAAAATAAGATGCATTTAGTGTGAGGTTAAGTTTGAGGTACTTGTAGGACTGTAAAGAATTAATGAATTACACATTCTTCAAGACAGCACCTCTCTGAAGCCTACCCTCACACTCACTGGTAGAGTGAATAGTACCCTCTCTAGCTCTTCAAACAAATCTCTACTACAGCCATTTTACCCTTTCCTGCCCCACATTTGCAATTCTGCAGAATTCTACTGAATTTTCTCTGTGTAGTTTATTATCTTCTAAAATCCCATATTATCTACTCATTTTTGTTTAATGTCTGCTCCCCATCTCCATCCCAATGTAAACAGGGCAGGGAATTTTGCCTATGGTTAAATAAAATCCACATAACTCCAAAACCATTTAAACTTTGCCCTTTTCTTTTTTCTCCAGTTAATTAATTTTTCTTGAGATATTTTATTATGACTGAGGATTAAAAGACCATATCATATCTCCTTTATATTGTTCAAGGAAGAATCATTGTCACCTCTCCCCACCTTTAAAAACAGGCAAAAGGACACCTAGTTACATGTAGTTTGCCTGAGCTTTACTTACATACTCCGGATTTAAGCCACTGAGCTGTAATTTCATATTCTTTGCTCACCACAGTCTTTTTGCCTTTTTGCTTCCTTTTTTTTTTTTTTTTTTTTGACAGAGTCTCGCGTTGTCACCCAAACTGGAGTGCAGTGGGACAATCTCAACTCACTGCAACCTCCGCCTCCCAGGTTCAAGTGATTCTTGCAACTCAGCCTTCCGAGTAGCTGAGATTACACGTGCACGCCACCATGTCTGGCTAATTTTTTGTATTTTTAGTAGAGACAGGGTTTCACCATGTTGGCCAGGCTGGTTTTGAACTCCTGACCTGAAGCAATGTGCCCACCTTGGCTTCCCAAAGTGCTGAGATTACAGGCATGAGCCACCATGCCCAGCCCTTTGCTTTCCTTTCTTGCATTGGGTGTCACACTATCATTGACTTCAGAACTCTAAAAGCCATCTGCTTACCACAAAGTCTGATGCTTCTTTTTGGGACCATCCAATAAAACATAATGGGAGATTTCCCAAATTACCATGATATTCAAGCTCTCTGGACATATTTAAGTGAATATAATCAAGGAAAAAGGAAACACAGAGATTCAGGGAAAAAAACCAGCAACTTGCATCTCCATAACCTTCTGAATAAAGAGTTAAAAAGCACTCTTGTCCAGGATGGCAAAACAACTACCCCCATTAGAACAGAGCAATACAATGATGTCTGGCATGTAGTACATGCTCAGAAAAAGTTAGTTAATGCTATCATTGATAATAGGGTAGCTTACACTGACCATACTCTCAAGTGATCCTAAAACTACCAGTCTCTGCTGATAGAAAAGAGCATGTTGGATTGGGAACTAGCACCAACATAAATTCTTGTTGAAATTCTGAATCTTCTTGCTATGACTTGTCATTACCTTGCCCTTTTGTAGGGCCCCAGGACCCATTTGTATTCTACCTATGTTGATCCATTTTGATCTCCATAATTGTTCTGCACCAGAATTATCTTGATATTTCAGCTGGAGAGTTAGAATACAAGGTAGCTTGTAAATATGAAAGTATGACTTTTGGGAACACTCTGTCATCTCTCTTAGGTTAACAATGGTTCCATCTAATAGTTCTTAAAGGGAAGCCTATTGTGCCTCTTCTGTTAGATCACCTCTTTGGTTAAGAGGAAAGGTACTTTGTAACAGTACTAATGGTTAAAATATTTATGCTCTGTAAGCCTGTCTGTGAAGAAAGAAGCCAGGAACTACTTGTTTCCCTGAAAGGTTTTTAAATGGCATCTTCCTGGGAAAGATCAACTTAAATCTCTCAAGCTGGTCTGGGGAGATGCAACAGAAGGAGTTTGAACTTCTGGAAGTGAAAGCTGAAGCTCAAAGCTCTCAGATTTCTGGATAGAGAGCCCGAAAGGAGTATAACCTGCTTAATAAAATATCAGACATATTGCGTGTTGGGGGAAAGAGTGCCTACTTCTTTCATTAACTTTAAAATAGTTATTAACAAGTTGTTTTTTAAATTTTTTTAGGTAGCTTCATTTTCTTCACCCTACTAAGTAAAATATCTTCTGCAAAAAAGGGAAACCAACATAAACGTTCTGAACCCAACTGATCCATCATATTGAAATTTTGGTATGTGAAAGAACACACCTCCACTGAGCAGGGTGTTTTGTTGTTCTGTGGTGGAATACATAGGACGGAAGGAGGGAGAGTAGACAACAAAAGCTACCAAAATCTCTCAGATTTAAGTGGGAGTTGTTCATGTAGCTACCATCACGCTAGCCTTTGCTCTAAAACAAGTAAACGGATTCGGCAAAGGATGTAACAGTAGTGTGTCCAGAATTGGTCGGTTCTTGGTCTCGCTGACTTTCAGAATGAAGCCTTGGACCCTGGCAGTGAGTGTTACAGTTCTTAAAGACAGTGCGTCTCGAGTTGTTCGTTCCTTCCAGTCGTTGGTTCCTTCATGGTCTCACTGGCCTCAGGAGTAAAGCTGCAGACCTTTGTGGTGTTACAGTTCACAAAGGTGGCCCATCTGGAGTTG
The DNA here is from genome assembly GCF_003255815.1 of Theropithecus gelada. Taxonomy (NCBI): domain Eukaryota; kingdom Metazoa; phylum Chordata; class Mammalia; order Primates; family Cercopithecidae; genus Theropithecus; species Theropithecus gelada. The sequence goes on from NC_037676.1 coordinate 102,470,445, forward strand.
TTTGTTCCTCCTGTCTGGAGTTACTCATCCCTTCTGGTGGGTTTGTGGTCTCACTGGCTTCAGGAGTGAAGCTGCAGACCTTTGCAGTGAGTGTTACAGCTCATAAAGGCAGCTGGGACCCAGTGAGCAGCATTAACGTTTATTGCCAAGAGCAAAAGAACAAAGCTTCTCCAGCATGCTAAGGGTCACCAACCAGGTTGCCTCTGCCGGCTCCGCTGGCCTTTTATTCCCTTATCTAGCCCCACCCACATCCTGCTGATTGGTCCATTTTAGAGTGCTGATTGGTGCATTTACAAACCTTTAGCTAGACACAGAACACTGATTGATGCGTTTACAGTCCTTTAGCTAGACAGAAAAGTTCTCAAAGTCCCCACCGGATTAGCTAGACATAGAGCGCTGATTGGTGCGTTTACAAACCTTTAGCTAGACACAGAGTGCTGATTGGTGTGTTTACAATCCTTTAGCCATACAGAAAAGTTCTCCAAGTCCCCACTCGTCCCAGAAGCCCAGGCGGCTTCACTTCTCACTGGCACTGGCCGCGGGACTTTGCAGCACCTAGTCCCGGGCACTCGGGCAGCCTAGAGGGGGCACTTCCCCAGATCAAGCCTAACAGGCGCCGGCAGGCCGCGCCCGCCCGGAAACTGCGCCGGACCGCGAGCGCCCCGCGCAGCCCCGGCTCCCGCCCGCGCCTCTCCCTCACCTCCCAGTGAGCAGACGGAGCCGGCTCCGGCCTCGGCCAGCCCCAGAGAGGGGCCCCCACAGCGCAGCCGCGTGCTGAAGGGCACTTCCAGCGTGGCCAGAGCGGACGCAGAGGCCGAGGAGGCGCGGAGAGCGAGCGAGGGCTGCTGGCACGTTGTCACCTCTCAGTAGCCTGTAAGAGAAAGGGCCAGAAAGCAAAAACAAAATCAAGAGAAGGATAAGCGGCAGCTGCCCCACTGCCACACTACAGGTATCCATTTTTAAAAACAATGTGGAAAAGTGTTTTCCACGTGAAAATCATTGGTGTAGTCGATTCTATTACGTTCGTCCGAATAACGGCTAGCCTAGTACTTCATGAAAAGTGTCATCTCGGTTTTTCTCCTAACCCTCTACGCTTCTGGAAAAGTGTTACTTTGTACCACTACATTAGTCAGAAACACACACCGCCTTGTACTTGCATAACTGTTACAATGCTGTGCTTTCCTGCAAAATTAAAATAGCTGGGGACCAAACAGGCACTTAAACCCGTAAAACCTAACAGAAAACCCCTGCTTTACCGCCTTTGCGCAATCCGGACTCTCGGGCCACGCCTGGGGCGGAAGAGGCGGGGAGAAAGAGAGAGAGAGACAGAGAGAGAGAGAGAGACTCCACTGTGCGTCATGTACCAGCGCCGGAAGTTGGTCTCGACGCCTAGACGAGAGGGTTGTATTTGGAAACGCGGAGTGGGAAGTTTTTCCGTGCTGTGTAGGTAGCGAATTGGCGGATTGGGGTTTGTGGTGGATATCTGGGCCAAAACTGGAAAGACACCTGGGGTAAAAAGGTCCGGTATGGGGGTAGAGTTGAGAGTGCCTGGGGATACAGTCCATGCCATCGTTCTTTTCCCTATTTTCTTTTAGTTTAGATGTTTAGCCAATAGGAGTTATTTCATTGTTCTTCCCTTCGGTTAGCCTGTCCCCCTGTTGAGGGATATAATTTTTTTTTGGCTAACTTCTACTAGAGTTTGGGAAAAATAGAACTTGTGTTAAACGAAGACGCGAGCTTTACAGTCAGATCTGTATCCCTTTGACTTTTAGTAGCTGAGTGATCCTGCGGAAATTAACGTGTCTAAATATCGGTCGCTTCATCTATAAAATAAGAGTGATGTCTCCGAGCATTGTTACGAAGATTATAATGGCCTATCATGTATGGAGTAGTTATTATGTCCAGTTTCGGGTAAACGCTCAATACTTGTGTGTATGCATTTCGTGCTTGAGACCTATAGGATTTGGGGAAAGGAGCAGATTAGGAATTGGGATCTTTTTAGCTTTTCCTGAGAAAAATGGGCCCAGATGGACTTGTGAGAAGCCCTTTTGAGATATTCAGTATTTGAGTCTGTAATTTCAGGGGCTAACAATGGACACCCAGAAGGACGTTCAACCTCCAAAGCAGCAACCAATGATATATATCTGTGGAGGTAAGAGTAACACTTACATAAAGTAAGAATATTTTATTTAAGTTTTTTTGAAATTGTTACATTTATTCTTTGCTTAAATGAGTTACTGGTCTTCAAAGTTATAAAGTAGAACACTTTAGCAACCATAAAAAAAAAATCTCCTTGAGGTCAGTAGACCTGGGTTCGTCCTTGGTCTTCCATTTACTAACAGAAAAAAACAAAACTCATTGAGATTTCATTCTCTCTCCTGGAAATATGCATGGCCTACAGCCCTTTTCTTTCCTACCTAATACATTTAATAATAGCAGCACATCCTTGAGATTGAGTATATTTTAGTGTTTTGAATTGCCTTAGGTGAAAAATGTAGTTAAGATAATTTGTCTGTAATATTTTCCTTTTAGGCATTGAGTAAATTTTTTTTTTTTTTTAAATTCTAGAATGTCACACAGAAAATGAAATAAAATCTAGGGATCCAATCAGATGCAGAGAATGTGGATACAGAATAATGTACAAGAAAAGGACTAAAAGATGTATCCTTTTAACTGTGCTTTCTAAATATAAGGTAGGAGGAAGTGAATAATGCTGGGGTTGATAAAGATGAATGATAGGGATACATTCTGAGAATTGTGTCCTTAAGCAATTTCATCATTCCTACAGAAACCTAGACCGTATATCCTACTATACATACACATCTAGTCTATATGGTATCGCTTATTGCTGCTAGGCTACACACATGTACAGCGTGTTATTGTACTGAATACTATAGATAGTTGTAATACAATGTTTTCGTATATCTGAGCATAGAAAAGGTACAGCAAAAATGAAGCATCATCTTATGCGACCACTGTTTATATGTGATCCATCTTTGACCAAAACGTCATTATGGATGCATGACTACATTTGTATAAGTATTCATTCTTGAGCTTGATTTTATGGACAAGCTAAAGTTCACAAGAAGAAATACAAATATTGCATATACTACCTAATGGAAAAAGTTGAGCATACAAATTGTTCAAACATTGAGAGTAGGCCCAGCATGGTGGCTCACACCTATAATCCTAGCACTTTGGGAGGCTACAGAAGTTCAAGACCAGCCTGGGCAACATAGTGTGATCCTATGTGGAAAAAGAAAATACTGAGTAAATTGTTATGCTATAACTAACGCATTTTTTTTTAAATCGACAGATTATCACCTTTAACATTGCTTTAGTGTTTTTTTTTTTTTTTGAGACGGAGTCTCACTCTGTCGCCCAGGCTGGAGTACAGTGGTGCGATCTCGGCTCACTGCAAGCTCTGCCTCCCAGGTTCACGCCATTCTCCTGCCTCAGCCTCCCGAGTTGCTGGGACTACAGGTGCCCGCCACCATGCCTGGCTAATTTTTTGTATTTTTTAGTAAAGACGGGGTTTCACCGTGTTAGCCATGATGGTCTCCATCTCCAGACCTCATGATCTGCCCGCCTTGGCCTCCCAAAGTGCTAGGATTACAGGTGTGAGCCACCGGGCCTGGCCTGCTTTAGTGTTTTTCGATACATTTTATGGAAAAGGTGGTGATAAAAATTGAAAGTGTTTTTAGTTTATTTAAAAACCAGTTATCATAGTAAATAGTGAATTCCATTCTTTTTTGTATTTTAAGTTAAATAACCAGCTTATTGCAAAGAGAAAGTGACTGAAATCTTCAATTTTAATAATGTTTAAGTACCGTTTTTGTCCTTAACTAAAATTAATACAGTGGTTGTTTTTGATGCTCGATGAAACCTGGGAATTCAGAGGAGTGTCTTCACTTATACTTGGATTTGCTGTCTTAACATTTCTGATTGTTGTATTTCGATTTTGCATACAGTAGTCTCTCTTATCTTTGGGGGATACATTCCAAGGCCCCCAGTGAACTCCTGAAACCTCAGATAGTACCAAACCTTTATACACTGTTTTTTCTATATATACTATGATATATATGTGAGAGAGATATATATATGATAAAGTATAATGTATAAATTAAGCATAGCAAGAGATTAATAACAATGTAATAGGACAATGATAACATACTATAATAAAAGTTATGTGAATGTGGTTGGTCTCTCTTGCTCTCAAAATATCTTCTTTTACAGTACTCACCTATTTTAGAATGTGGTTGACTACAGGTAACTGAAACCACAGAAAGGGAAACTTTGGATGAGGGGGGCACTACTGTACTTAGGAATACAACTATATATACATATGATTTTATTTTTAAGACCATATTGTATTTGGGTATCTACTAATATTCTGTATAAAGCAATTTTTTGTTCCATTACATTACTTTTTGTTTTATTGTATATGTAATCTGACACACAATAAAGGGTAAAGTTGCTTCCCCAAACCATACTTTTAATCAAAACCTAGAATCATCTGCAGTCCTTGTTAAAAATGCAGGTTTCTAGAACCCTCTGAAGTTCTGATTAAATAAATTTATTGGAAACCACTCTCCGTGTCACTGTGTCATTTGATATGGAGTATGCCATTTTGCTTGTTGTCAATACGCATACATCATCTTGAGTTCAGTTTTTCATTTATTACTAGGTATAGGCCTTTCTGTATTTTCATATAATGTTTGACTCTCTTTTAAATCTCAGAATCATGAAGGGAAACTTTGTTTTCTGTAAGGCAAAATCAACCCCAAGCAAAGTGAATAAGCAGGCTATTAAGCCAAGTGCAGTTTCCCAGGTGTAATCATGCATTAAGGTCAACAGTTCTACTTTTAGGATATAAAAAGAACAGGCAGTGACTCCGGAGGCTGAGATGGGAGGATCACTTGAGCCCAAGAGTTTGAGGCTACAGTGAGCCATAATCGTGCTGCTGCACTCCAGCCTGATGGACAGAGCAACACCCTGAGTCAAGGGCTGGGGAGGGGAGCATTGGTTTACACTGAATTATTGGATAAATGTTTAAGTCTTTAACCTGATCTTTGGGATGTAGAATTAATGGTCACACCTACATGCTATTCTGTTCAAGGATTCCATGGTTGTGGAATGTCATGTTGGCCAGCCTGATGTGCATTTTAAAGATTAGATGTATTCCAACTTTATTAATAGCTATGTCTGTCTTTGACATTCAAAATATTGTCCATGATATTTTGTAAAAAAAAAAAAAAAAAAAAAAACTTTTTACTACCGTCTTCATATATTAAATTCTATAAATTTATTACATGCTATATGAAATACTGCCATGCTCAGATTTTTTTTTTTTTTTTTTTTTAAGACAGTGTCTCCCTCTGTTGTCCAGACTGGAGTGCAGTGGCATGATCATAGCTTACTACAGCCCCCATCTTCCAGGCTTACATAATCCTCTCACCTCAGCTTCCTGAATAGCCAGCAAGCACGTACCACCATGCTGGCTGATTCTTTTGATTTTTAGTAGAGATGAGGTCTCACTACATTGCCCAGGCTGGTAATGAAATTGAGGTTTCATAATTTTATAATTCTAATATATTACTTCTTGAACTTTTTAGATATGGGAGTCCCAATACATGTTATTTCTTTATGACAGTTCCCTAAGCAGATAAACCCCAACTTATGGGATAATATACTTCTCTTAGCTCTTCTAATTTTAGACTTAAGTCCTTTGCATATCAGTAGTTTAATTAAATATTGTCAATCTGGTTAACTGGACAGAAGAACTTAATGCAAAAAGTATTTCAGACTGCTTTCGGTCAGCCACTTACCTTTTTGTGCTCCCTTCATCTATTAACTAGAAGAAATTTTACCACTTACCTACCTAGACAGTTTCAAGGAAAAAACTGATATAAAATTGCTTTAAAAATATTCTTTTGAATAGAGGTCTGTCAATATGAAAATTAGTAAGCTTGAGCTTGATGTTAGCACATCACTTGGTACCCTATAAACTGCTTACTGACTGGACACACTGAAAAGCACATCCTTGTCCATGGGAAAAGTACTGAATGGAAATTTGTTCAAATTCAGCCCTGCCCCTCAATGACTGGCCAATTCACTATATTTCTTTTAACTTCAGCTTTATTATCAAACTGAAAGAATTATGATTATAAATAATCTTAGTGCTTTAAGATAGCTATCTTAAGAGATTGGAGTTATGAAAAATTCAAAAACGAAATCAGAAATGAAGCCAGGAGTGGTGGTTCACACTTGTAATCCTAGCACTTTGGGAGGCCAAGGCGGGAAGATCGCTTGAGCTCAGGAGTTCAAGACCAGTCTGGCCAACATGGTGAAACCCTGTCTCTACTAAAAATACAGAAATTACCTGGGTGTGGTGGTACATGCCTGTAATTCCAGCTAATTGGGAGGCTGAGGCATGAAAATCGCTTGAACCCAGGAAGTGGAGGTTGCAGTGAGTCAAGATTGCACCACTGCACTCCAGCTTGGGCGACAAGTTGCCTCATCATACATAATACACACATGTCCTTACCCTTCCTTAGAATAAGTTCTGTGTAATAAGTTTAGGTGGAGTGGTTATTTGAACAAAGTGGACTGAAGAATGAGAAAGAACATTATTGAAACAGGGAAAACACTCCACGTAAAAGCCCTGGGGTGGAAAGTGAGCTTAATCTTGTTCCCGCTTCAGAATGAGGCCCATGTGACTCCAACTTCATGACAGGAGGGATAATGGAAGGAGATGAAGTTCCAGAGATGGGCAGAGGCCAGCTCACTTAGGGTGTTGTGATGTGAAGCCATTGGGACAGTAAGCAGGAGAGTGACCTGGTCTGATGTGAAGAATCACTAGGCTGTTGTGTGAGAATAGACTATATAGGACAGGTGGCAACAAAGAAACAACAGACCATCTGTAATAGTTAAAAGTTAGTGGTAATGGTGGTTGGGCCAGGGCTGTAGTTGTGGAGGTGGTGAGAAGTATCTGGCTGTGGGTTACATTTTGAGATTGAGCCAATGGGACTTACTGATGGATTGGTTAGTAATTAAGAGCTTAGTAAACAATATGGGCTTTGGTGTAAGGCTTTGGGTCCAAACACCCGTGCCACCCCTTGTTACTTGGCTAAGTGACCTTACCAGGCTTCGCCTTATCTCCTTGTTTCTTGGATGATACCTTCTTTTATCTCTATGAAGACTAAAGTGATCTTTTTTTTAAATTTTAAAATTTATTTTATAGAGCAAGCCTCTCACTATATTGCACAGGCTGGTCTGAACTCCTGGGCTCAATAAATCTGCCTGCCTTGGCCTCCCAAAGTGCTGGAATTACAGGCATAAGCCACCATGTCCTGCCAAGCATTAGAATTTTTGCCACTAACAGTGCTTGGTAGCAGACTGCAGATCTGTAATTTAAGTGCAAAAGGAAAGAGAAATAAATTTACAGAACTGCCAGGCACTGTAAATGAACTTTGATCTTCATGATCTATTTTAACTATTTGAAATTATAAAACTGAAGTAAATTTCCTGACAAGTAACCTCTATTGTTTTACTCATCTGAGTTGTATTAGTATTTTGTCTTATTCACCTTTTCATCCCTGTGCTGAGTATAGTGCCTGACTCATAACCAGCACTCAGAAAATGTGGAATGCATGAAAAGGAAGAGGGAATCTTGTCTTTCATTTACTCTTTTGTTTAAAGAGGAAGAGGTAAGTAAATCTTGGTTGCAGTGCACTCTGAAATTTTAATTACATTTTTATAGTTAAATAGGAGTAATCAATTTACTTAGCAGGGAATACAGCAGTCCAGGATAACAGACCACTAACAGCATTTAAAAATATATTTTATTTATGGGCCAGGTGTGGTGACTTACGCCTGTAATCCTAGCACTTTGGGAGGCCAAGGCTGGCAGATCACTTGAGGTCAGGAGTTCAAGACCAGCCTGGCCAACATGGTGAACTCCATCCCTACTAAAAATGCAAAAAAATTAGCCGGGCGTGGCGGCGGGCACCTGTAATCCTAGCTACTTGGGGGGCTGAGGCATGAGAATCGCTTGAACCCGGGAGGCAGAGGTTGCAGTGAGCCAAGATCACGACACTGCACTCCAGCCTGGGCAACAGAGCGAGACTCTGTCTCCAAAAAATTAAATACATGAATACAATAAAAAATTTAAAAAATTTTTTATATATATTCATATATATATTGTAGAGGCAGGCTCTCACTGTGTTGCCCCCACTGGTCTCGAACTCCTGGCCTCAAGCCATCCTCCTGCCTCGGCCTCCCAAAGTGCTAGGATTACAGGCCTGAGCCCTCTGGGCCCAGCCGATTCCAGCGTTTTAACTCTCTACAACAAATTGAAACTCAAACGAGAGCAACGGGACATCTCACACCAAGTCTTAATGCCCAAATGGCCCTCTGCCAGTGAAGGCGGGGAAGGTGAACATGGGGCCGGTGGGCAGATCTGCCGGACGGCGGGTCGGGGCGTGGCAGAGGCCTAGTCCCCGCCCCGGCCGTCAGCCTGTCGCCTTTGTCTCGGGCCGGGCGACCAGCCCCTCCCTCAGCACCTGCAGCGCAGCCAGAGTCGGTGCGGCGGCCGCGACCTCTCCGAGACGGCGCGCTGAGAACCAGGTGAGTGCCTGTGTGTACCTGCCGGCCGGGAATAGAGGACCTGTCGCATCTCAGTCCTTACTTCCCGGAGCAGGGGTGAGAGGTCGAGGCGGGGAGGCGAAGGGGCGGTGGGCCGCGAGGGAGAGGGAGCCATGGGGTGGACGTCCTTCAGGGCCGGGGAACACACGGGGCTTTCCAGGCCGCGGGGGACGGTGGCGGGTGTCGGGGCGCGGTGGCAACGCTGGAGTTCCCGGGTCCACTATCGCAGTCAGCCCTGGTGACCCAAGCCAGGGACTGGGGAGCCAACTGAGACCGTTGCGGCTGGGCCGTGGGGCTCCCCGCTCCCGGCGGGTCCTGGCTCCGCTGTACATAGAAACCGTTGCCACGGCGGGAGGATGCCGTTTCTTTTCGGTCCCCGATTGCAGGGGGCGCTCGGCCCTGTGGATGCAGGAAAGAGAGTGCCTTGGTGGGAGAGACCCAGCTTTTCGCGTTAGCAGGCCCCAGCAGTTTGAACTGGAGGTATTACTAAGCTGTAAATCCAGCTGGGACCGAAGGTTTTCCCAATCAGAGACAGACTTTGCGAACAGAGGTGGAAGAGTTCTAAAGTATTGTATAACTTGGCTTTTGGAACTTGAGATGGATATTCAGTAGTCTTGAGGTGTATCCTACAGAAAGAAAAGAAAAAAAAAAAGGTAGTTTTCAAAAAGGATTCTCAGAGAGACTTGGTCCAAAGGTAGTGAATTCTCTCACTTAATTGTTCAGTTATAGATCCAACTCCTTGTTGTACTCTTTCTCCCCTTCTCACTACTGCGCTTGATTAGTCTTTAAAAAAAAATTCTCAGAAATGTTAAAACGGTGTTCAGAATGAAATTCATTTGATTAGGTAAGAGATGGCTCTATCATTTCGTGTGTTTTTAATCACATTTTATTGAAATCATAAAATCTCAGGGGTTGCAAAATACCTTCAATTCAAGGTAATCTATTTTAATCCCATTAGATGCTTACATCTCTCCCACCATAGATCCCCCATTCTTTGGAAAAATCCTCCTAAGGCAACCCATTCTGTTCTGGGCAGCATTAATAATTTACAAGTTCTTCATCTTGCTTTCTTGTAACTTCTACCCTTAAGGTTATCCTTGTCATGGGAGCCATTCATCAATAGGCCCTGCAAGTATGGGGTGCAAGCCACATCTACTTTATCAGCTAGGTCTCATCCTGAAGCCTAAGAACTGTCGTCTATATCTTATACCTAAGTCAAAGCCAGCAGGAATTTGGAGAAGTGGACAGTGTCATCCTTTTCTGCAGAGGTCTGATATATGAACAGACTCCCAGAGGGTTGAAAGAAATATTTCTATGAATTAGACCCGTTGCTACTTCTTGTTTTTAAAATTATTGCCCAAGTACAGTGGGGTTTTTTTTAACCTTTGACAGTGACCCACAATAAGAAATATAGTTTACTTGATAACCTCGTGCATTTATATATACACATAATTTCCATTTATGTAGACATGAAGTAAAAGTTTTTATAAAGCAATATTTACTTTAATATTATATGTCAGGTAGTCCATTTTTTATTGTATTCCATCTCATTATAAAACAATGTTAATTGCAACTCACTAAATTTATTTATGGGTTGCTACCTGCCGTTTGAAAATCACTGGTACAGTGGTTAAGTATGTAGGCTCTGTAGTTAGCCTACTGAGACTCTTATCCTTAGTTCACTTGTCGACTTGCTCATTTATAAAATAGGAATAATTATTAATATCCTTTATGAGAGAGGTTTTGAAGATTAGGTGAGATCATCTATGGCACATGGTAATTTAGCTCCATAAATGTTAACTGTTATTACTAATGTCACTTAAAATAAAATCTACCTGATACAGTAATTGAGGGATTAAATGAAGTAATATATGTAAAGTACTGAGAATGGTGCCTAGCATACATTAATAACTATATATTTGTTGCTATTATTATTATCATTATCATTAGCAGCAGTATCTTTAAAGTGAACTTCTCTAAGGCCTCCTTATTCCCAATTCAATTAAATTTAGTGAATGTTTCTGAAGGGGTATAGGCACTACTTATTATGTTAGCCCTGGAGCTATGAGGATAAATAAAGTAAGCTCTTTCACCATCTAGAAGGGAAGGCAAATAAACATAATTCAAATATGTGCGCTGAGAGAGGTAAGTACAGAGCCCGGCACGGTGGCTCACGCCTGTGATCCCAGCACTTTGGGAGGCCAAGGCAGGCAGATCACTTGAGGTCAAGAGTTCAAGACCACCTATCTCTACTAAAAATACAAAAATTAGTTGGGCGTGGTGGCCCACACCTGTAATGCCAGCTACTCGAGAGGCTGAAGCAGGAGAATCGCTTGAACCCAGGAGGAGGAGGTGGCAGTAAGCCGGGATTGTGTCACTGCACTCCAGCCTGGGTGACAGAGCAAGACTCTATCTCAAAAAAAAAAAAAAAAAAAGAGAGAGAGAGAGGTATGTACAGAGTCCCCTTAGTGCCCTTAGAACATAGTTCATTGTGTGGTGGGGAGAAGAAGGAGGCAGGGGGTGGGAAAAAGGATTGTGTTAAGGCAAGTTACAGAAAGGATATTATTATTTATGTTTGTAGTGAATCACAAAGAATGGGATGTTAACAGACAGCTAAACTAGCAGAAGGTCATTCAAAATTAACATTAAAAAAATCTTAAAAAGCAGTTTTGGCACCACGACCTCCTCTGTCATTGTATTCCAGCTTTGCTTAAGTAAAGATTAAGTGAGGTAATCCATGTATGGCCCATCGTAATTTAACTCCATAAATGTTAACTGTTGTTATCAGGGACAGAGAATTCAAAATTAGTAGACTTCCTCCATGGAAAAAACCCTCTACCTTCTTTTCCTACAGAAGTACCTAGAAGGGCTGGGTGTGATGGCTGACACCTGTAATCCCAGCACTTTGGGAGGCCAAGGCAGGAGGATCACTTGAGCCCAGGAGTTCGAGACGAGCCTGGGGAACATGGTGAAACCCCATCTCTACAAAAAAATCTAACAGAAATTAGCTGGGAGTGGTGGCACGTGCCTGTAGTCCCAGCTACTCAGGAGTCTGAGGTGGAAGGATCACCGAGTCCAGAAGGTCAGGCTGCAGTGGCCCACGATTGCACCACTGCATTTCAGCCTGGGTGACAGAGTGACACCATCTCAAAAACAAAAACAAACAAAACACTCCACCTCCTTTTATACAGAAGTACCTATGTGGCAGGCCAGGTCTCACTAACACAGGCCTCCATAACAACGGTTTCAGTACTGACTGAGGGGTTAAGTTAAATATTAAAAGCCAGTGCCCTTAGACAAAGGCTAGGATGTAACAAAAGCCCACCAAGAGTTTTGCCTAGGCCTTCCCTGGGCCTTAAAGCATGACAAAATAGCAAAGGAATTTTTAACAGGACCCATTTAGGATTAAACAAGTTTTACTGTGGGTCTGAAGAAACTCCCCAGACCTCCACAAATAAGTTTATGGGGGGTCTGAAGGAACTCCCCAAACCTCCGTAATTTAGCAGGAGACAAGATAAGGGTAATCGCCCCAGCACCTGGACTCATTTAAATTAAGTAAATTTACTGAGACCCCAGAGGAAGGTCTTCAGGACTCAGACCTTAGTTATACATTAAAAGAAGTTAATCACTTATGTCTTTAGATGAATGCACACTTACACATGGACATATAGCTTAGAAGGTATATAAGCTCTGGAAAACTTTGTAATTTTGAGTTGGTCTGGCGATAATTTCCAGGCCTTCTCCCTGTAACCAGTTGCAGAAATAAATACTCTCTTCCTCCTCAATTCATCTGCATCTCATTATTGGGCCACAAAAACTAGCAGGCCAACCCTTAGTTTGGTCCAGGAACACCTAGGTGGGACAGGTACAATGGCTCATGCTTGTAATGCCAGCACTTTGGGAGCCTGAAGCAGGAGGATTGCTTGAGGCCAGAAGTTAGAGAGCAGCCTGGGCAACATAGGGAGACCCTGTCTCCACAAAAAAATTTAAAAATTTCAAAAAATACAAACAAGTACCTACATGGTTACTACTATCCAAATTGAGTATTATTTATACATTAGATTAATAACTTTTAAATATTGTATTTCAGCTATGACCACCAAAGATTATCCATCATTGTGGGGCTTTGGAACAACAAAAACATTTAAAATTCCCATTGAACATCTGGATTTCAAATACATTGAAAAATGTTCAGATGTTAAACATCTGGAAAAAATTCTTTGCGTGCTCAGGTAAGCATTTAAAATCATTTCATGTTTTAGTATGACCGTTTTAATTATCCTGTTGTTGCCTTCTAAAGGTAAAAGCTACGTTAGAAATTGTAGGGTCCAGCCCCACAGGGTCAGTGGGTTTTTCTCCCCGTGTGCGGAGACGAGAGATTGTAGAAATAAAGACACAAGACAAAGAGATAAAAGAAAAGGCAGCTGGGCCCGGGGGACCACTACCACCAAGACGCAGAGACCAGTAGTGGCCCCGAATGCCAGGCTGCACTGATATTTATTAGATACAAGACAAAGGGGCAGGGTAAGGAGTGTGAGCCATCTCCAACGATAGGTAAGGTCACGTGGGTCACATGTCCACTGGACAGGGGGCCTTTCCCTGCCTGGCAGCTGAGACAGAGAGAAAGGGATGGGAGAGAGAGAGACAGCTTACATCTTTATTTCTGCATATCAGAGACTTTTAGTACTTTCACTAATTTGCTACTGCTATCTAAAAGGCAGAGCCAGGTGTACAGGACGGAACATGAAGGCGGACTAGGAGCGTGACCACTGAAGCACAGCATTACAGGGAGATGGTTAGGCCTCCGGATAACTGATGTCAGGCCCTCCACAAGAGGTGCCCTCCTCAAGAGGTGGAGGAGTAGAGTCTTCTCTAAACTCCCCTGGGGAAAGGGAGACTCCCTTTCCCGGTCTGCTAAGTATCGGGTGTTTTTCCTTGACACTGACACTACCGCTAGACCACAGTCCGCTTGGCAACAGGCATCTTCCCAGACGCTGGCATTACCGCTAGAGCAAAGAGCCCTCTGGCGGCCCTGCCAGGGCATAACAGAAGGCTCGCACTCTTGTCTTCTGGTCACTTCTCACTATGTCCCCTCAGCTCCAATCTCTGTATGGCCTGGTTTTTCCTAGGTTATGATTGTAAAGTGAGGAGTATTATAATATTGGAATAAAGAGTAATTGCTACAAACTAATGATTAATGATATTCATATACAATCATATCTATGATCTATATCTAGTATAACTATTTTTATTTTATATATTTTATTACACTGGAACAGCTCGTGCCGTCGGTCTCTTGCCTCAGCACCTGGGTGGCTTTCCGCCCACAAGAAATACTGAAGAAAATTCTCAAATATTGAGATTGTTGTTTTTGCCCATGCATGGTAGGTCCCAAAATAGTGGTTTTGATCCTATGGTTAGTTTGGAGAGTTTCACCTAGGTCTACTGCCAGCATGAGACTTAGGCTAATTAGTATCCAGGAGGGCATTTTTCTTGGCTTCTCTACATTTTCTAGGAGAAGGTAAAGTAGCTGTGAAAGCAGCCATTAGGGTGGGGTGTGATGGCTCATGCCTGCAACACTAGCTTTTTGGGAGGCCGAAGCAGGTGGATCATTTGAGCTCAGGAGTTCAAGACCAGCCTGAGCAACAGGGTAAAATCCTGTCTCTACAAAAAATACAAAAATTATCTCGACCTGTAATCCCAGCTACTCAGAAGGCTGAGGTGGGAGGATTGCTTTGGCCTTGGAGGCTATAGTGATCCCTGGTTGTGCCACTGCACTCCAGCCTGGGTGACTCTCAAAAAATTAAAAAAAAAAAAAAAGCTATTAGGAGATAAGCTTATCTCACCAACCTAGGCTGGTGGCACTTTCCCACTTCATATCACCTGACAACAAAGGAGGGTGACCCACCACACGCTGATCACATGGAGGGTGGCGGGGAGGCCTGAAGGTAATACCAGAAGGCAGGGAATCAGGACCTTTTCAGGGTACAGCCCCATCCTAGTGACTGTCCCACTGAATATACATCAAATGTGATTGTTAAAAATGCATATTTGAGGACCCTATTCCCAGCAATTCTGCTTCAAAAAATCTGGGGTAGGGCCAGGGAACATATGATTTACCAGTGGAGCTGGCTGATTGATATGCAGGTGTTCAAGGACCCCACTTCAAGAACACTGTCCTGAGGAGTACCAACCTGTGACACCTCTTTTGGATTTCTTTTCTTTTTTCCTTCCTTCCTTCCTTCCTTCCTTCCTTCCTTCCTTCCTTCCTTCCTTCCTTCCTTCCTTCCCTCCCTCCCTCCCTCCTTCCTTCCTTCCTTCCTTCCTTCCTTCCTTCCTTCCTTCCTCTCTTTCTCTCTCTCTCTCTTTCTTTCTTTCTTCTTTTTTTTTTGTGTGTGTGTTTTTTTTTTTAAGACTGGATCTCACTATGTTGTCGAGGCTGATATCAAACTCCTGGACTTGAGCAATCCTTCTGCTTTGGCCTCCCAAAGTGCTGGGGCCTCTTTGGATCTCTTGAGCTATTTTCATTTAGAGACCAGAGTTCTATTGCAGAAGACACTTGTGGAGCATGAGCTACTTTCCAGGAATCTAGAATTCCTTTTGCTCTGTGGTGGTTCTTTATTTCCTCTATCCCTATTCCTTATCGCTGGGTTCTTTCCTTTTTCTCTTTCATCACCTTTAGCTTCCTGTCTTCCCTCTTGGTCCCCAGCCAGACGCTGATGGAAAGTGAAAAATCAGTAATATCAACTGTTTTCCCTTTTTTAGCAGAATATTATCATGTATACTTGGTCAAGGACGGATAAATAAAAATGAAAAGTTTATTGGATGAAACAGTTGGAAAGCTACAGTTATAATAATGTTGGTTCCAAGAAATTCTATGAATAGCCTAATTCAGTGATAATATATTGAACTTGGAATTGTTTTTTAAAATTTAATTTGGAAATGAAATTTTTTTTTTTTTTTTTTTTTTTTGAGACAGAGTCTCGCTCTGTCGCCCAGGCTGGAGTGCAGTGGCCCGATCTCGGTTCACTGCAAGCTCTGCCTCCCGGGTTCCAGCCATTCTCCCGGCTCAGCCTCCCGAGTAGCTGGGACTACAGGCGCCCACAACCTCACCCGGCTAATTTTTTGTATTTTTAGTAGAGACGGGGTTTCACCGTGGTCTCGATCTCCTGACCTTGTGATCCGCCCGCCTCGGCCTCCCAAAGTGGGAAATGAAATTTATTTATATTTTTCTAGAAATGTAAGAATGAACAGACCTACAAAAGAATGGGAAAAGACTGATTTTCCTTAAAATAAAAGGAACAGATGTCTCCATTTAACTCTCTAAGGAAAGAATTCTGTTCCTTGAGTGGTTGAATTTCAGGGTGTTTTGTTTAAGCTGTTTATCTGCCATTTTCTTCCTACCTCTTTGAAAAAAAAAATTTAACTATGAACAGAAAATCCTTGTTGAAAAGGAAGTCCAAATTATCTTTCTGCCAGTCTCTAATACTGACTTTATGAGTTTAATATCATGTACAAAATGAACATATGAACATACATATGTTGAAGAGAAAATATCATTCCATTTTTGCTAAAGTTTTGTTTCTTTGGTTGGTGTTAAACTGAAATTTATATGATACATGAGATTTGAAACTTAAAAAAAAGTAAATTACAATTTTTTTTTTTTTTTTTTTTGGGACAGAGTCTCTCCCTGTCACCCAGACTGGAGTATAGTGGCGTGATCTTGGCTCACTGCAACCTCTGCCTTCTGGGTCAAGCGATTCTCCTGCCTCAGCCTCCCACGTAGCTAGGATTACAGGCGCTCGCTGCCTTGCCTGGCTAATTTTTGTACTTTTAGTAGAGAGTCCGTTTCGCCATGTTGGCCAGGCTGTTCTCGAACTCCTGACCTCGAGTGATCCGCCTGCCTCGGCCTCCCAAAGTGCTGGGAATACAGGCCTGAGCCACAGCGCCCAGCCTGATAAAAATTTAATATAGTTAACTATTCATTGATATGTTTATTGACTTCATCATAAGCTATATATTTAATTAAAAATCAAACTATGAGTCTGCAAACCAGATGCTATCAAACAAATTGCCATCCATGATCCATAATTCTTTTTATATTTTTAACTCAGACAAATATGTAAGATTCAGTAAATTTTAATGTTTCAAATGTTTTCCAAAAAATTATCAGAAATGCCCAGTTATAAAATAGTTGGATAATCCATTTACCCCAAATGAACTACCTGTTTGTGTGTGAGGTAGCAATGTTCTGTGACACTATTACGCTTAATTCATATGCATTCCCTCTTCACATGAAGAGTACAGACAACAAAAAGGGACAGATGAGTCTTATTATTCATTGACTCTTGGTGTTTTCATCGTGCGTTAAATGCCTGATTTCAATTTTACGGCAACAAAAAATACCAATATTTATTTTGAAAGGTAATTGTATGTTCCAAGCAGCCAGTATTAACAACTTCCATCACGACTCTAGGAGTAATTCGCAGTTCTGAACCATGTTTTAGAAAAACATTTCCAGCAGTCTGTACGGGATTTATTAATATTCCATCATTGATAATAATTACACTTCTTGGAGCAGGAACTTGAAATTCTGAAATTCTTCTGTTGCAAACTATAAGACTGCTGTGAAAGGTGTACTTTCAGGAACAGAGTACTTTTTATGCCAGCCGCGGGTCAGACCTCAGAGTGATCTTAAAGGAACCCATTCACGTGGTGGTGCCGGGATGAACCCAGAACCCACGCCAACTCCGCAGAGCAGCCCCACTGCCTCCACGGTGCTGGGGACCACCCCGCCCCACTCACCCTTATCCAATTTTTAAAGTGTATGATGAAAATTGGTTCCTTTGGAGTTCCTTTTTTTTCTTCATTGTATCGTTCCGTAGATTAATGGGTAAAAATTGAGACTGTACGGGTTGAGGAAAGAGACTGGGAAGCAGCCCTTGAGATCTCCACAGAACGTTAGGGCTCCATGGAACCCAGCCTGCAAACCACTGGTCTAGATGATCCTAAATAAGGTGCTAACTCTAAAACTTATTTATTTCTTTTTAAGGTCTGGCGAGGAAGGATATTATCCTGAACTTACAGAATTTTGTGAAAAGCACCTTGAAGCCTTGGCCCCTGAAAGTAGAGCTTTGAGGAAAGATAAACCAGCAGCAACAGCAGCCAGTTTTACAGCTGAAGAATGGGAAAAAATTGATGATGATATAAAGGTATAGAGTAATACCAATTTTCCACAGATATTGTTGAGACATTGTATATGTGTTTACTTATCTGAAATCCTAGGCTTCTTGTTTGTCCGTAAAGGGCTTCTAGTGTCAATTAGGCAGGATTGGTCGCTTTTTACACCCAGGGGAACATTGCGAATTTGTGTGTGTGTGCACGTCCATACATGTGTGCACGTCCATACATGTGTGCATTTAAATTAGCTGAATAATATTCCATCCTATTAAAAAACCTATAATTTAATCATCTTCAATAAATAGTGCTGAATAAACATGTTTATTTGTAATTTTTTTTTTTTTTTTTTTTTTTTTTTGAGATGGAGTCTCGCTTTGTCGCCTAGGCTGGAGTGCAGTGGTGTGACCTCGGCTCACTGCAACCTCTGCCTCCCAGGTTCAAATGATTCTCCTGCCTCAGCCTCCCCAGTAGCTGGGATTACAGGCACATGCCACCATGCCTGGCTAATTTTTGTATTTTTAGTAGAGATGGGGTTTCACCATGTTGGCCAGACTTCTCGAACTTCTGATCTCAGGTGATCCGCCCACCTCGGCCTCCCAAAGTGCTGGGATTACAGGCATGAGCCACCATGCCTGGCCTATTTTTTGCACCTCCCTGATTATTTCCTCAGGATAAATTATTAGAATTCAAATTGCTTGGTCAGGTGTGGTTGCTCACACCACCTGTCATCCCAGTACTTTGGGCAGCTGAGTCAGAAGGATCACTTCAGGCCAGGAGACCAGCCTGGGCAACATAGTCAGAGCTGTCTCTACAAAAATACAAAACTTAGCTGGACATGGTGACATGTGCCTGTAGTCCCAGCCATTCAGGAGGCTGAGACAGGAGGATCGCTTTATCCTGAGAGATTGAGGCTGCCGTGAGCTGTGATGGTGTCATTGCACTCTGGCCTGGGTGACAGAGTGAGACCCTGTCTAACAACAAAAAGCAAGAGAGAGAGAAAAAATTTAAATTGTTTGATCAAAGGGTTTGAATGTTTTTAAGGCTTTTCAAACGTATGTTCTCAGAAAAGTTGTACCTTCATACATCAACCCCAACAGTGTATAAGAATGCCCAAGTCAGGTGCAGTGGTGTGTGCCTATAGTCCCAGTTACTCAGGGAGGATTGCTTGAACCCAAGAGTTTGGGGCCAGCCTAGACAATACAGAGAGACCTGGTTTCTTTATTTTAAAAAAAAAATGCCCATTTTTAGGTACTGTTTATTGGATACTGTAATCATTTTTAGTCAATTAAATAGTTGAAAAAATGGTAGTACCATAGTCCCTTCTTATCTTTGGGGCATACTTTCCAAGACCCCCAGTAGATGCCTAAAACTGCAGATAGTACTGAAGCCTAAATATACCACGTTTTTTCCTCTATATGCATGTCTATGATAAAATTTAACTTATAAATTAGGCACAGTAAAAGATGAACAATAACTAAAAAAACAGAACAATTATAACAACATACTGTTGTAAGAGTTATGTGTATATGAGCTCTCTTTCTCTCAAAATATCTTACTGTATTGTACTCACCTATTTTTGGACTGCAATTGACTATGGGTAACTGAAACCACAGAAGGCAAAATTACAGATAAGGGGAGGACTATTGTAGTATATTTTTTGATTACTAGTAAAGTTGAGTTATCTTTCATGGATCTGTCACTTAAATTTCTTAAATATTTATAGATTTCTTTTAATCAGCTTTATTGAGGTAAAACTTATATTCCATAAAAATTACCACCTTTATAGTGTACATTTCACTGAGTTTTGACAAATGTATATGATACCGAACATTTCCATCACCACTAAAACTTTTCTCTTGCCCATTTGTGGTCAGTGCAGACCCCACTGCCTGGGCTTTGGCAACTACTGAACTGTCAGCATAGTTTTGCCTTTTCTAGACTTGTGTATAAATGTAATCATACAGTATGTTGTCGTTCCTGTGTGTCTTCTTTCACTTACATAATGCTTCTGAGATTCATCTATGTGGTTGCTTGTGTCTATAGTTCATTCCTCTGAGTTGCTGAGTAGTATTGAATTGTATGAATATCCTACAGTTTGTTTACCCACTTACCTTTGATAAGACCCCCAGTGGATGCCTAAAACCTAGATAATACTGAGCCCTAAATATACTATGTTTCAACTGCCAAAATGTTTTCCAAAGTGGCTGTACCATTGTGCAATCCTGACAGCAATACATAAAATTTCCACCTGCTTTATATCCTGGTCAGCACATAGTATTGTCAGTTTTGTTAGTTTTAGCCACTCTACCAGGTATCTCATTGTGGTTTTAATTTGCATATCTCTAAAGACTAATGACATTGAGTGTCTTTTCATGTAACTTCTATTGTGAAGTGTCTTTACATCCTTTGCCCATTAAAAAACAAAATTGCATTGTGTTCTTATTGAGTTACGAAGTACTTGTTCTTTATCAGATACATTGCTCTGTTGCCCAGGCTGGAGTGCAGTGATACCATCATGACTCACTGCAGCCTTGATCTCCCAGACTCAAGCAATTCTCCCACTTCAGCCTACAGAGTAGCTGGGACCACAGGTGTGCACCACCATGCTTGGCTTTTTTTTTTTTTTTTTTTTTTTTTTAATTGTTTGTAGAGACAGGGCTTCACTATGTTGTCCAGGCTAGTCTTGAATACCTGGGCTGCTTTGGCCCCTCAAAGTGCTGGGATTACTGGCATGAGCCACCATGCCCAGCCATCTTTTCTTTTATTTATTTATTTATTTATCTTGAGACAGAGTTTTGCTCTTGTTGCCCAGGCTGGAGTGCAATGGCGCAATCTCAGATCATCGCAACCTCTGCCTCCCAGGTTCAAGCAATTCTCCTGCCTCAGCTTCCTGAGTAGCTGGGATTACAGGCGTGTGCCACCACGCCCAGCTAATTTTGTATTTTTAGTAGTGATGGAGTTTTTCCATGTTGGTCAGGCTGGTCTCAAACTCCCAACCTCAGGTGATCTGCCCGTCTTGGCCTCCCAAAGTGCTGGGATTACAGGTGTGAGCCGCCACACCCAGCCTCTTTTCATTTTTTTTTAACAGTATCTTTGGAAGAGTACAAGTTTTAACTTTTGATGAAATATTTTCTTTATTGTTTGGGCTTTTGTGTTTTATCTAAGAAATCTTTATTTAATCCAGGACCTCTAATTTTTCTCCTAGAAAGTTTATAGTTTTAATTCTTTTTTTTTTTTTTTTTAGTTTTAATTCTTATATCTAGGTCTATAATCAGTTTTAATTTTCGTATTGGTGTTTGAACAAAAAGTATTCAAGCACCGTTTAATAAAATATTATCTTTAAATTTCTTGGTACCATTGTCAAAACTCAGTTGACCAAAGCTGGGTGTGGTGGTGCATGCCTGTAGTCCCAGTTTCTGTGGAGGCTGAGACAAGGAGATCACTTGAGCCCAGGAGTTTTAGGCTATGGTGCACTATTACCAAGCCTGTGAATAGCTGTTTAACTCTAGGCTGGACAACACAGCAAGACCTCATCTCTAAAAAATCTTTTTAAAAAAAATCAACTGGGTTGAGCACAGTGGCTCACGCCTGTAATCCAGGACTTTGGGAGGCTGAGGTGGGTGGATCACCTGAGATCAGGAGTTCAAGACCAGCCTGGCCAACGTGGCAAAACCCCATCTCTACTAAATACCAAAAATTAGCTGAGCATGGTGGCATGTGCCTGTAGTCCCAGCTACTCAGGAGGCTGAGGCACAAGAATTGCTTGAACCCAGGAGGCAGAGGTTGCAGTGAGCTGAGATGGTGCCACTGAACTCCAGTCTAGACAACAGAGCAAGACTGTCTCAAAAAAAAAAGAATCAATTGATCTTATGTGCACGTCTATTTCTGACTCCCTCAATTCTGTTTCATTATTTTAATTTTTATATTTATTTATTTATTTAATACTCCTTGATAAGCAAGGCTACCCCATAGGCAGTCTGTCCACAGTAGCATGTTTCATTATATTAAATGTCCATCTTTATTACCTTCTTGTCTTGATTGCAATAGTTTTACAGTAACTCTTGAAATTTTACTGTAATAAAAGGCTGAAAAAAAAAAGAGGCTGGAGTTAGTGAAAGTCTTCCACCTTTGTTCTTTTTAAAAGTTGTTTTGGCTATTTTAGGTCTTTTGCTTATTATAAAATAACTTGCTTGTGTTTGAATTGGGATTGTGTTGAATTTATGGATCAATTTTGGAAGAACTGACATCTTAATACTGAGGTTTCAGATCCATGAACATTGTATATTTCTCCATTCATTTAAGTCTTCAATTTTTTTTTTTACAGCAATGTCTTATAGTTTTCAGTATATAGTTCTTGCATAGTTTTGCTAAACTTATTCCTAAGCATTACATGTAGCTCATGCTATTATAAATGTTAATATTTTTGTAATTTCAATGTTTTGCTCATCCTGTCACCTCAGTTATGAAAGTTTGTTTTTTTCATTATAGTGAAATACATATTACATGAAATGTATTATCTTTACCAGTTTTAAGTGTACAGTTCAGTAGTGTTAAGCATGTTCACATGGTTGTACAACCACTCTTCAGAACTTTTTCATCCTGCAAAACAAACGCTATACTCATTAAACAACTCCCCATTTTCCCCACTCCCCTATCCTCTAGCAACCACCATTCTATTGCTGTTCCTGTAAGTTTGACTACTCCAGATACCTAATTTTAATTTCAATTTTTAATTGTACAAGTTTATATTTATCTAATTGCTTTTTCATATTGACTTCATATCCTGCAATTTTGTTAAATTCATGGATTAGTTCTAGGAATGTTTTTGTAGATTCATTGGATTTTCTACCTGCAGGATCATGCCATCTGTGAAAAATGAGAGATTTGCTTCTTTTCCAGTCTGCCATTTATTTATTTATTTTTTTTACTTGCCTTATCAAACTGGCTAGAACCTCCAGTTTAGTAGAAGCGGTAAGAGCAGATATCCTTGCCTATTTTCCAGTCTTACAGGGAAATCATTTTGACTTTCACAATGAAATATAATGTGCGCTTTAAATTTTGTGTAGATGCCCTTTATCAAGTTGAAGTTTTCTTCTGTTCCTTGTTTGATGAGAATTTTTATCATGAATGGGTTTTAAATTTTGTGAAATGGTTTTTCTGCATTTATTGAGATGAACAGATGATTTTCTTTGTAGTCTGTTAATAAGGTAAATTATGTAGATTGTTTTCAAATATTATACCAACCTTACATTCCAGGATAAACTCTACTTGGTCATGATATATCTTTTACAAATATATTCCTGGATTTGATTTGCTAAAATTCTGTGAAGGGTTTTTGTGTCTATGATCATGAGAGATATTGGTCAATAGTTTTATTTTCCTGTAATGCCATTGCCTGGTTTGGGTAGCAGAGTAATGCTGGCCTCATAGGAGTTGAGAAGTATTGTCTCCTCTTCTGTTTTCTAAAAAAGTTGGTATGTAATTGGTATTATTTCTTTCTTAAATGTTTTCAATTCACTGTTGACACTGTATAGGCCTGGGGTTTTCTTTGTAGGAAAGATTTTAACTGTGAATTCAATTTTTCAAATAGATACAAGGCTGTTCAGGTTATCTTTAGCGCTCTCTTTCTGTACAGCTTCCTCCTCTCTGATATTTTTTCCCCTGAAACCTCATAGTCTTGGTCTCCCTAACATCCAAACTTTGTCTGCTGAATTCAGCAAGACCACAGGGTTCTGTTTGGGTACTTTTACTGTGCTGCAGCCTGGAAACTGCAGACAGTGAGTTGGAGCAAATATAGGGCTTACCTCATTTGTTCCCCTTTCTTTCAATAATCACTGTCCTGTGCCTCCCTGGTTCAGGTGATTCTCCTACCTCAGCCTCCCGAGTAGTTGGGATTACAGGCACATGCCACCGCGCCCAGCTAATTTTTGCATTTTTTCTATTAATGTATTTCTCATTGTTTTGTAAGAGTTCTGTACTGTATATTGTAAATTTTCCTCTAGCTTGTTGTTTACCTTTTAAATGTTGTGTGTGGTGTTTTTTATTTTTTAAAAATTTTATGCTATCCTCTTAATTTTATTCTTTAAGATCTTTTCATCAGCTTTTATAGTTAGGAAGGTTTTCTCTCCACCAGATACATATTTACTTATATTTTCTCAGAGTTTCTTCAGTTTCATTTTGCTTAAGAAATTATTTTTTGGCTGGGCATGAGTGGCTCATGCCTGTAATCCCAGCAGTTTGGGAGGCCGAGGAGGGCAGATCACCTAAGGTCAGGAGCTCGAGACCACCCTGGCCAACATGGTGAAACCCTGTCTCTACTAAAAATACAAACAATCAGCCAGGTGTGGTGGTGCATGCCTGTAATCCCAGCTACTCAGGAGGCTGAGGCATGAGAATCAGTTGAACCCTGGAGGTGGAGGTTGTAGTGAGCAAAGATGGCACCATTGTACTCCAGCCTGGGAGTCAGAGCTAGACTCTGCCTAAAATAAACAAACAAACAAATATATATATATATATGTGTGTGTGTGTGTGTGTGTATGTGTGTGTGTGTATGTGTATATATATGTGTGTGTGTGCCTATATATATAAAATATATGTATCTCACAGATTCTGGAGAACCAGTTTTTTTGTTTATTTTATTTTATTTATATTTTTCTGGGGTTAAAAACAATTTTAAAACATCTAAAAACAATGTTGAGGTATATGCATTCTGTAACTTATAATGCTGCTTTTTAAACTTTCAGCCTTCTCATTTTATTGGCTTGAGCTCAAAAATATGGTAATTAATCTACCAGTCAAAAATAGCACTTTATGTCCAGACTTTTTGGCCTTGTTTTCAGGATTTAGACAGCTTGATTTTAGTTGAAGAGCCTATGTTTTTCCCCGTTGTGTGTCTTTGCTCTTCTTGACCACTGTTTTTTTTTTTTTTTTTTGGAGATGGGGTCTTGCTCTGTCACCCAGGCTGGAGTGCAGTGGCACAATAATAGCTCGCTGCAGCCTTGAACTCTTGGGCTCAAGTGATCCTCCTTATTCTCCCAAGTAGCTGGGATTATAGGCATTCACCACCACACTCAGCTAATTTTTTGTAGAGACATGGGTCTTGATATGTTGCCCACGCTGGTCTAGAACTCCTGTTGGTCACTTCACAAGTTAGTCTCCTTTTCACTTGCCTTTCTTTCATACTTTGTCACTTGTCCCCTTTTCTCCATTCTTTCTTGCTCCCTTCCTCCTCTATAAATCTTCCTCTTATCTTTTACCACTCTAACCTTATTGCTTTTCTTTTTCTTCTCATATTTCTCCTCTTTGCCCTTTTTCACCCTCCCTGCCTTCTATATACAGATAGGACAGACAATATAGTTTTTTGTGTTTTTTTTTGTTTTTTGTTTTGCTGTATCCCAGTGCTTTTAAGAGTGTCTAACAAATATTAGAACTCTCAATACATCTTTTCTGAATAATAAGTAATACTATTTCACGGATAATAAATATCTTACTCAATTTTTTTTCTGGCACCTGTGACAATTTAATAAACATTAAGAACCTACTATATGTCAGACACTGAATCACAAAGATGAAATTAAGACATAGGCCCTGCCCTCAAGGAATTTACAGTGTAAGAAGACAGACTAACAATAGATGATTTTTAAATATTTATGCTAATGTATTATGGAGGAGAAGCACTTTTAGCCCAACTAGGAAGTTCTGGGAAATCTTGCTGAAAAGAATGATGAATAAGGTCTTGCAAGATAGATAAAAGTAGGAAGGGCAACAACAATGTATATATACTTAACAAGACTGAACTGTAGACTTAAAAACTGTTAAGATGGCCAATTTTATTATGTTATGCATATTTACCACAATTTAAAATAAAAGGTATGAAGTATGTTCCAGATAGTGAGGATGGCAAGATCACATTGTCTAAAAAATTGACTCATAGGAAACTATGATAAATATAGTTGACTCTTGAACAACACAAGGAGTTAGGGGCACTGGCTCCCTTTACAGTCAAAAATCTACTTACAACTTTTGACTCCCCCAGAACTTAACTACTGATAGTCTTTTGTTGACTGAAAGCCTTACCAATAACATAAACAGTTGATTAACATATATTTTGTATGTTATATAGATTATATACTGTATTCTTACAATAAAGTAAGCTAGAGAAAAGAAAATATTATTAGGAAAATCCTGAGGAAGAGAAGATACATTTTCTATGCATTAAGTGGAAGTGGATCATCATAAAGGTCTTCATCCTCCTCATCATCACATTAAGTAGGTTGAGGAGGAGGAGGCACAGGAGGGGTTGGTTTTGCTGTCTCAAGGGTAGCAGAGATGGAAGAGGTGGAGGAGATGAAAGGAGAGGCAGGAGAGGCATGAGAGGTGTACTTGGTGTAACTTTATAGAAATCAATCATAATTTCTGTCTTTTGCTTTTTCATTTCTCTAAAAATGTTACGATGTGGTACCAATCCTTCTTCTACCGTTTGCTTTAGTTTTAGTCCCCATATCACAGAGGATAGATGTTGTAAAAGAAGTCAAAAACAGTCTTGAGTAATCAGAGCCCTTCTGCCAGATTGTCTAATGTTAGTTTATTTTCTGGCATTGCTTCTTCTGTGTCTTCTCATTGTCTGGCACTGGTTCAGAAGCACTTACCTTCATGAAGTCATCTTCTGTTAATTACTGTGGTGTGGTGTTAGCACTTGAATTTCTCCAACATCCATATCTTGAGACACTTCACCCCCAACTTTTTTTTGGATATTCATAATCTCTTTTATGATTTCCTTGATTTGCTCTATTGTAAATCCTATGAAATCCTGGACAATCTCTGGACAGTTTTTTTCTAGCATGGATTTATTATTTCATGGCTTTTTTTTTTTTTTCTTAGAGATGGGATCTTGCCATGTTGCCAGGGCTGGAATGCAATGGCTATTCACAGGCAGGGTCATAGCACACAGTACAGCCTACAACTCTTGGGCTCAAGTGATCCTCCTGCCTCAGCCTCCAGAGTAACTGGGGCTACAGGTGCATGTGCCACCACTCCTGGCTTAATGGCTTTTTCTATAATAATGATGGCATTTTCAATGGTGTAATCCTTCTAGACGTTCATGATGTTCTATCAGGGTTCTCTTCGGTAGTATTGACAGTCCTTTCCATAGAGTAGGGCATGCAGTGAAGTTCTTTTTTTTTTTTTTTTTTTTTTTTTTTGAGACGGAGTCTTGCTCTGTCACCCAGCCTGGAGTGCAGTGGCTCACTGCAAGCTCCGCCACCCGGGTTCACCCCATTCTTCTGCCTCAGCTTCCCGAGTAGCTGGGACTGTAAGTGCCCGCCACCACGCCCGGCTAATTTTTTTTTTGTATTTTTAGTAGGGATGGGGTTTCACCATGTTAGCCAGGATGGTCTCAATTTCCTGATCTCGTGATCCACCCGCCTTGGCTTCCCAAAGTGTTGGGATTACAGGCGTGAGCCACCGCGCCCGGCTGGCATGCAGTAAAGTTCTTAAAGATCTTTGTGACCCCCTGATCTAGAGGTTGAATTAGAGACGTTGTTTTGGGGTAAGTAGACCACTTGACCCCTTTGGTCTTGAACTCATGGGGTTCTGGGTGGTCTGGGACATTGTCCAACATCAAAAGACAGTCCCTTAGTGGCAAGGTACATCCTGACTTCAGGAACAAAGCATTGATGGAACCAATACAGAAAAAGGGTTCTTGAATAGGCCTTCTTGCTGTACAGTCAAAAGACTGGCAGCTGATATCTATCTTTTCTCCTCAAGGCTTGAGGGTTAGCAGCTTTACAGATAAAGTCAGTCCTGATCATAAACCCAACTGCGTTTGCACAAAATAGTTGAGTTTCCCTTTCCCTTCCTGCCTTAAATCCTGGTGCTTGCTTCTGTTCCTTACTAATAAATATCCTTTGTGGCATTTTTTTTTCCCTAGAATACAGCACTTTTGTCTGCATTAAAAACCTGCTCAGACAGATATTCTTTCCCTTTAGTGATTTTCTCAATGGCACCTGGAAACTTGTCTGCTGCCTTTTGGTTGGGAGAAGCTGCTTCTCCTGTTCTCTTGACATTTTAAAAGCCAAACCTTTTTCTAAAATTCAAACCATCCTTTGCTGGCATTCAATTCTTCAGCTTTATAGGTTCATCATCTTCTTTTGCTTTAAGTTGTCATATAGTGACTTTGCTTTTTCTGGAATCATATTAGAATCTATAGGAATGTCTTTCTTTTTCTCTTTTTTTTTTTTTTTTTTTTGAGACTGAGTCTTGCTCTGTCTCCCAGGCTGGGGTGCAGTGGTGCCATCTCGGCTCACTGCAACCTCCGCCTCCTGGGTTTAAGCAATTCTTCTGCCTCAGACTCCCCAGTAGCTAGGATTACAGGCGCCCGCCACCACGCCTGGCTAATTTTGTGTTTTTAGTAGAGACGTTGGCCAGGCTGGTCTGGAACTCCTGACATCAAGTGATCTGCCCGCTTCAGCCTTCCAAAGTGCTGGCATTACAGGAGTGAGCCACCACGTCCAGCCAGGAACGTCTTCTTTACATCAATCTTGCACCCACATGAAGGCTACATTTTCAATACAAGATAAAAAGGCATTTCACAAGAAGTGCAAAGTCTTTGCACCTGATGGTGTATCCGCAGTGATGCAATGATGGCCTTATAAATTTCCCTCTCCTCTCCTCTCCTCTTCTCCCTCTTCCTTTCCCCCTCCCCCTCCCCCTCCCCCTCTCTCTTCCTCTCTCCCTTTCCCTCCCCCTTTCCTCTCCCTCTCCTCTCCCTCTTTTTTCTTTTCTTTCTTTTTTTTTCAGTGGTCCTTATTCTGGATTCATTTATTTTGAAATGGTGGACAACTGCAACTGTAGCTTATGCCAGATCTTAATCTCTGGCACATATCAAGGAATTCAACTTTCTCTTTTGTAATATCATGTGTTTTCTCTGCTTCTTGGGAGCACTTCCAGCATCACTAGTGATACTTCGTATGGGTCCCATGGTGTTATTTAAGGTTTACAGTGTTGCACTAAACATCATAAAAATATGTGAGAACTGTGAGAGATCACTTTTTATGACAAGATGCAGTTTACTAGAGACAAACTGCTTCTGCAGAGATGACTAGTGTCACAAGGCATTTTAAGCAGATACTTGTAACTTAAAGCTTACAACAGCAGCAACAGGAGGTGGCTGTGAAATTATTATGTATTGTAGTGTGTAATACAGTAAGTTTTATGCAGTTATGATTTAATACTGCATCCTTATGTCTTTTTTTTTTACATTTCTCTTTACTGTGAATGGTGCTATTTATGGTCTGTAAGTGTTTGTGTGGGTAAGTTTTGATAAATTTTAACTTTTTATAACTTATGTATACTTTATTGTAGTAAATGATAAACTAGGCTAGTATCTACATATATTTTATGCATTCATGAAATACCTAACTTAGCTTAATTTTTTGATCTTTCTAATTCATCTGTGAGTTTTTTCAAACTGTCACAAATCTCCAAATATTTTTCCAATATTTTTACTGAAAAAAATCCACATATAAGTAGACCCATGCAGTTCAAACTTGCATTGTTCAAGGGTAAGCTATAGTTCTTTCTTATGCTTGGTTATAATTATTTCAAACTATATATTTACCTTTTTCTCTATTCTCAGAGTTGGGTATCGGAAATTAAAAAAGAAGAAGATAAAATGCACTTTCATGAAACCGAGACATTTCCAGCAATGA
The DNA here is from genome assembly GCF_003255815.1 of Theropithecus gelada. Lineage (NCBI taxonomy): Eukaryota > Metazoa > Chordata > Mammalia > Primates > Cercopithecidae > Theropithecus > Theropithecus gelada. Next base: position 102,499,979 of record NC_037676.1, read on the forward strand.
AAGATAATTTGCCTCCAGTTCGTGGTTCAAACAGCTGTCTTCATGTTGGCAAGGTAGGCCTTTTTGATATCTTTGTGGGTGGTAGTGGGAGAGGATTGTTGCTGTTTATTAAGGGGCAATCTCAGTTGAATCGGAGCAGCCTATGTGTGATGTCCTCTAGGAGAGTTGGGGAGTTTGTTCAGCTGGCTGGGAACTATCACCTTCTTCACTAGGCTGTATCTCATTACTTGGAGATCAAAATGAAACAGTTTTTTCCTTTGAAGTCTTGCATCTTGGGCTTATTTACTGCCTTTAGTCTTTTTTTATATATATATATATATATATATATACGCCCTGTCTCTTCTGTCCAATTTTGATGAGAGCAAAAGGTCTGATTCAGTGTGTGAAAATTTCAGGGAACAATTATATATATATATATATAGTAGGGCTACAGAGGATATATCATATTACATAATTTAATTATGGATTTAAAACAGTAAACAGATACTTTCAGTACTTATAAATGTCATTCCTCTATTTAGTGCATGTGTTCTTCCCCTTATTCCCATTTCTCTGTGTGGTCCCTATTTTGTCACATAGACCTCTCCTTTTTAATCCGTGGGCTCCATACAGAAGGGGACTGTTGAAGTTCCAGGCCCATTCTATTTAACTTTAGATTGAAACTGGGTTTCCTGGCATCCATCTGACCTTGTAATTTCTCAGATGACTCCTCAAGTCTTTTCGTTTCTAGGTTAACTCATTCTTGTGATTCTCATTTTTTCTTTGAATCAATTTTATTTTAAAAACATCCATGGCTCTTCATCACTCTGCTCTCTGATAATTTACCTTCCTGGATCTTTTTACTCCTCATTTGGAATTACGTACGTAACTGAGGTGTACAGTAATCTGGTGAGGATGCCACTGTCTGCAATCCATGAAATTGTATTTATTGAATAGTCGGTCGGGCACAGTGGCTCACGCCTGTAATCCCAGCACTTTGGGAGGCTGAGATGGATGGATTACTTGAGTCCAGGAGTTTAAGACCAGCCTGGCCAACATGGTGAAACCCCATCTCTACTAAAAATGCAAAAACATTAGCCAAGCGTGGTGGCATGTGCCTGTAATCCCAGCTTCCTGGGAGGCTGAGGCACGAGAATTGTTTGAACCCAGGAGATGGAGGTTGCAGCGAGCTGAGATCATCTCCTCTGTCTCAAAAAAAAAAAAAAAAAAAAGAATAGTCCTTGTGCACTAAGACTGTGCCCTGAAAATATAACAATGAATAAGCATTGCTGAAGGAGCAATGGGGTGGACGGACTAGTGGTACAGTAGTTCTCAAAGTATGGTCTAGGAAGCCCTTAAAGTCCCAGAGATTCTTCCAGGGGATTCAGAAAGTCAGTGCTATTTTGAAAATAATACTAGTGCTTTGTCCTTGTCACTGTGTTGGCATTTGCCCTGAGGATAAAGCTGCTGTTGCTTTAACATGAAGCAAGGCAGGCACCACACTGTACATACAGTAAAAACAAATCCCAATATTACTTAAAAATACCTTTAATAAAATAATAGAATATTTACTTTGTTAGATCTTGAACTTCTAGGACATGTCCTTTTAGTATTTTGTGTGACAAAGTGAGAAGTATGCAGAAAGCACTTCCCTGCATAGTGAAATATGATGGTTATGATATGATGCATAGCCACGTTTTCCTGGAACACTGTTTCTACTTGAAATAATGGTTGACAAACTGTCATTATTCAGACTTGGGATTTCAGCAACAATTTTGTTGAAAGTGAATGAAGGAGGCCTGTCACTTTAAGGAAAACAACTCACAGTATTTGTTGCTAGTAAGCAAATCTGAGCTTTCAAGTGCAAATTAGGTCCAGGCAAGTGGGGCAGTGGCTCAGGCCTGTAATCCCAGCACTTTGGGAGGCCAAGGCAGGTGGATCACTTGAGCCCAGGAGTTCGAGGCCTGGGTAACAGAGTGAGACCCCATCTCTACAAAACTTTTTTTTTTTCATTAGTGTGGTGTGGTGGCACATACCTGTAGTTGTAGTTCTAGCTACTCAGGAGACTGAGGTAAGAGGATTGCTTGAGCCCTGGAGGTCAAGGCTGCAGTGAGCCATGATGACACCACTGTACTCCAGTCTGGGCAACAGAGCAAGACCCTGTCTCTAAAAACAAAGTGCAAATTAGGACTTTAGGTATTAAATATTTAGTATAATATAATAATATCTAATAATTTAGATATTATGTGTTTCTCAAATTTCTGCTTGTGACAGAAAATAGCCCTTAAGGGGGATACTTGTCAAAGGACAACATTATAACAAATTTCAAGATTTAATTGGCTTATATTAACAATTTGTGAATCAGGATGACATCTCCTCTAAAAATTTAGAAAATGTGCTCCAATGGCCATGGCAGAACAGCTGGTTTTTATAAGGTAGCTTGAGCAGGGACAAGGAATACAAAAAGTAGACTATTTAACAACAGGTTATTTTCCTTATAAGGGTTAAAGCAGAAATTTGGTTATTATCTATGTCTTTTGATTTCTCTAGTCAGATAAGCAAGTTAATTTTGGGTTGGTGATATGGAACTTTAGCACCAGTGACTACATTTTAGTCTGTTGGGGCCTAGTGCAGGAGCTTAGTCCAAATCACTGACCTCCTATAAATTTTATTTAACATACCTGAAAGTCTTTTTTGATGAGCTCCATGCGGATATTAACAAATTGTGATTTATAAAATTGTATAATGCAATCTGTGAATATTTGGAAAATCTGTATAACTCCAATGACCGATAGTTTTGAGGAGTGTGAGAGTGTCATGATACTGAAAAATTTGAGCCGCCCCATGGATTATGACAGTAAATATGCAGTGTTACGAGAATACATAGAAGGCACATGTCCCAATCTTTCAGTCAGAGAGCATTGCCTTCTTAAAATATCCAAATATAATATTACACATTAGATTTTATCCCATATACTAAGTCCATGTCTTGAGACTTTTATTGCTCCCCGTTAATTTTTTTATTTATTGAAAATTTTTTTCTTCTTTATTCAGTTATAATTGATAACACTTGCATATATTTATGGTGTGATAAAACAATGTGATGTTTTGATATATCTACACAGTTTGAAATGTCAAGCCAATTCATGTCCATTTCTTGATCCCTAAAGGGGGATATTTTTTGTCACAGGTAGGTATTTGAGAGCCACGTATGAATATTAAATACCCCTGATTTCGCATCAATGCCTTTTGAAACTAAGTGATACAACTCGTATTAGTTTCCTAAGGCTGCTGTAACACCACAGGAAGTGGTTGGCATAAAACAACAGAAATGTATTCTTTCACAGTTCTAGGGGTTAGAAGTACAAAAGCAAGGTATTGGCAGGGCCTCCAAAACCTGTAAGGGAAGATCCTTCTTTGGCTCTTCCAGCTTTTGGAAGCCCTGGCCTTCCTTGCCTTGTAGCGGTACAACTCTAAGCTCTGTTTTCATTTTCACACCGCCAGCTTCCTTCTCTTGGAACTTCTTCTCCTCTTTTTATAGGGACACAGTCATACTGGATTAGGGCCCACCCTAATGACTTCATCTTCACTTGATTATATTGCAAAGACTCTATTTCCAAATAAGGTCTCATTCACAGGTACCAGGGTTAGGACTTCATCATACTGTTTTGGGAGACACAATTCAACCCATAACATCATCTTAGCATTGAGAACATTGTCTTGATGAGCAGGAAATCGAGTGCAAGCATCAAATGAGACTTTTTGAGCCTGTAAGGACTGCATAGTACTCATTTATGTGGTTTATATAGTTCCTAGTATTGCTATTAGCAAACCTGAGCCTAATGAGAATGAAGATATGTAACAGTTTAAAAACAAATCAGCACCTACTTTATTATTATAAATTCTACTATACTTCCCTTTCTTCAGACTATATAGATAAATATTTTAAAGTTAATAATTCCTCAGTACTTACCTAGCAAAAAATTGTACCCTCTCTCGGAGACTGATTATTGGTGAGCATTATGGCTATTGTTTGCCTTTCTCTCATTCTGTTCCGGTGCAGAACCTGCCCTCTGTCCTCAGCAGTGGGAATGTGGCTACTTTGGGCCACTGTTAGTGCTTGGTCAAGATGGGCCCATGACCCAAGCTAGCCAATCAGTTCTTCCTTGGAATTTCTCTAACTGAAGACAGAGAGAAGAGTCACTCTCCTTTTCCTCTGGTGGAGAGAGCTGTGAGGTTATAATTCCAGAATGCTTGTGGCGATGTTTCCTGCCACATAAAGAAAGCTAGTACCCATCAGGGAAAGTGAAATCAGTATGTAGAGAGGAGCAGAGACTGGGAGGGACATGGAGAGCTGGAGAAAGGGCATAGGAATCCCCTCATCCAGCAATACCCCTGCCCTTCCATCAGTTTAGTTATATAGGCTGATAATTTCTTCTTTTTTAGTGTAATTATTCCAAATCAGATTACTGTCATTGCAAACTTCTGACTAACATAGCAGTTATTCTTGTTTCTCCAATGCCTAGGTTTGAAAATAATGAATCAGAATTTAGTACTTTTTTATTATAAGAAAATCAGTAATAATCATATTCACACATAAGTTTTAAAATTATATGTATATATACTTAAAAACCTATAGATTGTCCCCAGAATTAACTACAAATTTAAAATTCTTAATAACTTTAATGCTGAAGTTATAGTAACTTCCAGGGTACCTATTTTTCTTATCTATTCCATTTGTATATCTTTATTTTATTTTTTTGAGACAGTGTCGCTTTGTCACCCAGGCTGGAGTATAGTGGCTCAATCTCTGCTCACTGCAACCTCCACCTCCCAGGTTCAAGCAATTATCATGCCTCAACCTCCAAGTACCTGGGATTGCAGGCATGTGCCACCATGCCCAGCTAATTTTTGTATTTTTAGTAGAGACGGCATTTCTCCATGTTGGCCAGGCTGGTCTGGAACTCCTGGCCTCAAGTGATCTGTCCACCTCAGCCTCCCAAAGTGCTGGGATTACAGGCGTGAGCCACTGCATCTAGCCTCCATTTGTATGCCTTAACCCAATACTTTACATTGCATTTACAGTAAAACCTGATAATCTTATATTAAATATATCTCATAAAATATGATTTTATTCTTTTAGGAAAAATGTTCTAAAAGACCAACTAAAAGGAAAACTCCAAGGGATTATGCGGAATGGGATAAGTATGTTTTACATGTCTTTATATAAAATGTATCACTAAAAAAGTTATCTACCACAAAATACTGCAGTAATTTCTTAAATAATTATTATAAACCTGAACATGTCAAGAATACCAAATTACTTTAATAGAGTACTGAGAATATCTGGCCTCAGCCCTTTCAATGTTTTTTTTAGTACATAAAAAACTACTATATCCTTTTTTTTTTTATAAAACCAACCAAAAAAAAAAAACTAATGTAATTTTTATACCCATCCAAACTATAAAAGAACAAAAATGTAAAATTGAGATAAGTTAGTCACAATTTTAATTTCAAAGTTCTGACCAGTTTAGATTTGATTAACGTTTAAGCTCTCACTAAATTGTATGTTTTCTTAAGAAGGAACTCAGATGACTTGAACTATAAAGTTACTGCATATCTTTGAATATGGATCCAAAGGCATACTTGTACAAATACAAGAATATCAATAATACATTTGTTTTCTTGCCTGTATTGTACTTCTTTTGGTTTTTATTGTTCTTTCATTTAAGATTTGACGTGGAAAAGGAATGTTTGAAAATTGATGAAGATTACAAAGAAAAGACAGTAACAGACAAGTCACACTTGTCTAAAATTGAGACAAGAATAGATACAGCAGGTAATTGGAGAAAAAATAATAATTTAGTGTCTTTAAAGTTTTAGAATTATAATAAAAACTGTCAATCTAGAAGACATTGTCCTTGAGTACTGCACAGATTACCATGAAAAGTTTATGGATTCTCTCCGACAGTTGACCATTCAACAAATTTGCTTCTCTCTTTTACTCACTTAATTTTTAAATGTAGTAAGACTTTAAAATATAAACCTATTTTTCTTACTGTAATTCATTTGTTTGTAATTCCTTTTTTTCCAATCCTCTTTTCCCTCCAAATTCCTCAAATTGTTTTCTATTTGCTTCAAAACAAAAAGATGGGGCAGTTTGTTTTTGTTTGTAGTCAACAGATGAATGGCACCTATAAAGTAAAACAAAATCAATCATTAAAAAAATTCTGAATCCTCAAAACTTGTGAATGATTTAAAAAGAAAACATCACTAAGCTTAAGGAACCTTTTATTTTCTTTTGTTTATTTTATGATCTTTCTGCTCTCTTCTGCGTCTGTTAAAATAAGCAGTCTTATATTTAAACTTTAAAAATTCTGTTAAATTATATGTTTACATATAGCAGATAACATTTATTTCTAGGTCTAACTGAGAAAGAAAAGGATTTTCTTGCCATTCGTGAAAAGGAGAAAGGAAACGAAGCTTTCAACTCAGGAGATTATGAAGAAGCAGTGATGTATTATACCAGGTGAAAGACGTTTGTTGTGGTTTAAACTTGCCTTTTAAAAAATGATAATGTTTTAATTGTTGAAACATAAATAAGCAAAAGTCTATGTCAGAATCTCTCAATGTGTTGTACTTGTGATTTACCATATATTCACTTGTGTTTCTCCTATTTTTTCAATACTTTTCTCAAACCTTTAAGCTCCCACTCCACTCCTACTTTTGACAGAGGACTTAACTTCCTGTCTTGCAGAGAAAACAGCAGCCATCTGACAGGAATTCAACAGAAGGCCTATATGATATAGAAGTGAATAACTTAGGTTCTACTGTAGACTGCCTGGATTTAATTCTAGTATTTGTGGTGCTCCTTCCTACCACAGGGCCTTTGCACATGCTGGGTCCTCCATCAAAAATGCTTTTCCCATGGCTGATCTGAGTACAGTGGTGTTTACAACTAATTGATCACAACCAGATACAGATTTCCTTGTTCCTTCTCCACTCCCACTGTTTCACTTGACTAGCCTTTGAAAGAGAAAAGAAAATTAAGAAAAAAAAAATGCTCTTCCCTCCTCCCATTATCTAATTAATTCTGATTTATCCTTCAGATCTTAGTCTTCCCCTTACTTCTTTGGAGAAGTCTTACTTGACCTTCCAAACTAGGTTAAATCTCCATCCCACCCCACCCACTTCACCTCCCAATTTATAGGCTCTTATAGCAGTCTTACCTCTCCTTTGTAGCACTTGTCAGAAGTATAATTTAAGCTTGTGTGATTTGATAATAACTAGAATGTAAGATTTGTAAGAACAGAACCCATTTGTCAAGGATTTTTACATCATTGTATCCCCAAGGCCCAACAAAGTACCTGGTTCATAGTAGATGTTCAATAAGTATGTATATGAACTTCTGAAGTTCTTAACAGCCTATGAAAAGTAGACTAAGTTTTTAAAATGTTGTTACAGATAAACTGTTCTTATAGAATCACCAATGCCACCTTAGCCCTAAACTCTGTACAATCTTTTTTCCACCTTTGGAAATAAGATAGATTTTTTTCAATGTTGTTGATGTCTCTAAAGAAGTTTTCTCAGACTGTTTAAATGAAGACATGAGGTAAAGAGGATATATGATGGATCATTCATTCAGTACAGCCTCCCCTGTTTAGGCAGGTGGATGTCAGTCTTGATAACTGTTCTTTCTTTTCTTGTAGATTTATACCACAGAGTCTCTTGTCTATTACAGGTTGCAAAACTCTTTTCTTCTTTTATGAGGAATCATGTAGTTGAAGAATTAAAGCAGCATAGTATAATGGTTAATGGTTAAGGGAATTCAGACTACCACTTTCTGACCTTGGGCAGATTCTTTTTTTTTTTTTTTTTGAGACAGGGTCTCACTCTGTTATCCAGGCAAGAATGCAGTGGTATGATCATAGCTCACTGCAGCCTCAAACTCCTGGGCTCAAGGGATCCTCCCACCTCAGCCTCCTGAGAATAGCTGGGACTACAGGTGTGAGCCACCACACGTGGATAATTTTCTCTTGTATTTTTTTGTAGAGACAGGCTCTCACTATTGCCCAGGCTAGTCTCGAACCCCTAGCCTCAAGCCATGCTCCCACCTTGGTCTCCCAAAGTGCTGAGATTACAGGGGTGAGCCACCATGCCTGGCTCCAAAAAATGTGTTTGGTATTTGATATTTGATGTTAACTGACATCAATGGTTTTTTTTAAGGTGATCTGTAGGTATTTATCTTTTTCTACCTTCATTTTAATTCTAGTAACTAAAGCTCAGATTCCAGATATATGAGTATTTAAATTCTCATAATGCCTCTAAAGCCTGAGTTAACCTTAAGGCTATTAACTGGATGTTTAAGCATCTGTTTAAATATTGATTTAGTATGCTTGTAGAATTGTATTTTATTATTTTTGATAATATAGGCTATATTCGTTTGCAAAGGTTGCTGTAACAAAGTACCACAGACTGAGCGGCTTAAACGAGAGAAATTTCTTTTCTCACACTTCTGGAGGCTGGAAGTTTAAGATCAAGATGCTAGTAGGGTTGGTTTTTTCAAGGCCTCTCTCCTTGGCTTCTAGGTGGCCGTCTTCTCCTGGTGACTTTACAGTCTGTCCATACATGTATGTCCGAATATCTTCTTATTATAAGGAAACCACTTTTATGGGATCAGGGCCCCCTCTCATGACTTCATTTCACCTTAATTGGCTTTTTAAAGACCCTATCTCCAAATACAGTCATGTTCTGAGATACTGTGGGGTTAGGACTTCAACATATGAATGTTGGTGGATACAATTCAGCCATTCAACAATTATACACAGGTTATAATTGTTTTATGTGTAACTTAAGCTGAATTTCTCTACGTTCTTGTGTTTACCTTAGGCTTGCTTGTTGCCAGTAACGGTTTCTTTTCTAGGAGCATATCGGCGCTTCCCACTGTAGTTGCCTATAACAATCGAGCTCAAGCACAAATCAAATTACAGAACTGGAATAGTGCTTTTCAGGATTGTGAAAAGGTCTTGGAGTTAGAACCTGGAAACATAAAGGGTAAAAAATATTACAGAATTCTTTTACATTTACAGCAGGACCCATTAATAAAGACCATTCGTAGATACTTGCAATGTTTACATTAAAAATATTTCAGATAAACTCAAATTTCTGTATGTGAATCACCAACTTCACAAAGTTGGCTTTAAGTTTAACTTGTAAGTTAAGTCCCTGATTATTTGTACAGAAGTAGCTAATAATCCCAGAGGATTTAATAAAATACATATATATTTTTAAGAAGTATCTCAGTAAACAAAAAACCAACAACAAAAATAAAATAAAAGAGAAGTATCTCGGCCAGGCACAGTGGCTCACACCTATAATCCCAGAATTTTGGGAGGCCGAGGTGAAATGATTGCTTGAGTCTAGGAGTTTGAGACCAGCCTGGGCAACACAGCAGAACTCTGTGTCTCAAAAAAAAAAAAAAAAAAAAAAAAAAATCTCAAGCTTGCATTTGAACATTCTCTTTATCCAAAAAAAAAAAAAAATAAGTATAACTTAATGTAGATTTTCTGTTATTTATAAATATAATAAAATTATAAGCCCACACTGGACCTCTAGAACCTTCTCCCAGCTTCTTTGTGGATATTTTCACCTAGGTGGCTGTATATAATTTTGTTTGTTTGTTTGTTTGTTTGTTTGAGACAGAGTCTCATTCTGTCACCGAGCCTGGAGTGCAGTGGCGTGATCTTGGCTCACTGCAACCTCTGCCTCCTGGGTTCAAGTGGTTCTCCTGCCTCAGCTTCCCAAGTAGCTGGAACTACAGGCATGCACCACCACGCCTGGCTAATTGTTGTATTTTTAGTAGAGAGATGGGGTTTCACCATGTTGGCCAGGCTGGTCTCGAACTCCTGACCTCAGGTGATCCACCTGCCTTGGCCTCCCAAAGTGCTGGGATTACAAGCGTGAGCTACCGCTCCTGGCCTGTTTTTGTTTTGTTTTGTTTTGTTTTTGAGATAGGGCCTCACTCTGTCACCCAGCCTGGTGTGCACTGGTGCAATCTTGGCTTACTGCAACCTCCGCTTCCCAGTCTCAAGCAATTCTCTCACCTCAGCCTCCCAAGTAGCTGGGACTACAAGCGTGTGCTACCACACCCGGCTAATTTTTTTTGTATTTCTTTAAAGATGGGGTTTCACTGTGTCTCTCAGGCTGGTCTCAAACTCCTGAGCTCAAGTGATCTGCCCACCTCGACCTCCCAAAGTGCTGGGATTACAGGCATGAGCCACTAAGCCTGGCTTGCTATAAATAATTTAATTTTCACTTTAAATTAATAATTTGAATAACTTAATTATAAATTAAATTTGTCCAAAAATGACTCTTTCTGCCAGAAACCTGCACTCTATTTTGATTCCCTGTCCCTGTGACTGACCACCTTGTCATGGTTCAGACCTGAAGTATGCAAATCAGACTCTATTCTCCTTTTCTGTTATCAAGAAGGAGTCATTCCAAGAGGAAGTGACATATATTATAATTGACACATTATATTTCTTTAAATTTTTATGGATTCAAAATAAATATAAACACTTTTTCACATGGAATGTATCCCTTTTTGCCTATAAACGTGGTGGAGGTGGCAGAAGCCATGGGAGTGCTAAGGGGAAGCCTGGTGCATCACCTGCCACTGTCATTGTCATGGATTGCCCTCCATTTACCAATAAAGTCCTGTTGGGCCTGTGTTTTATGCAAGCTGGTCTCTGTCACAGAGTATGACTGGGCTCCCAGCTTTAGGCAGCAGCCCACTGAAGGTTTTGCCAATCCCATACCACTGCTCTGTCAGGCCCTGTGCCAAGCACTTTACGTGTATTAACTCTGTTAATTTTAACAAGTCTCGGCCGGGTGCAGTGGCTCATGTCTGTAATCCCAGCACTTTGGGAGGCTGAGGTGTGCAGATCACCTGAGGTTAGGCATTCGAGACCAGCCTGGCCAACATGGCAAAACTCCATCTCTACTAAAAATTAAAAAAAAAAAAAAAAAAAAAAAAAAAGGAGGGGTGTAGTGGCTCATGCTTGTAATCGCAGCACTTTGGGAGGCTGAGGTGGGTGGATCACTTGAGGCCAGGAGTACAAGACCAGCCTGGCCAATGTGGTGAAACCCCATCTCTACTAAAAACACAAAAAATTAGCTGGGCATAGTGGTAGGCACCTGTAATCCCAGCAACTTGGAAGGCTGAGGCAGGAGAATCACTGGAACCCAGGAGGCAGAGGTTGCAGTGAGCCGAGATCATGCCACTGCACTCCAGCCTGGGCGACAGAATGAGAACACGTCTCAAAAAAACCTATAATACATTTTTTAAAAAATTAGCTAGACGTGGTGGTGGGCACTTGTAGTCCCAGCTTCTTGGGAGGCTGAGGCAGGAGAATTGCTTGAACCTAGGAGGCAGAGATTGTAGTGAACTAAGATCACGCCACTGCACTTCAGCCTAGGCAACAGAGTAAGACTCTGTTTCAAAAATAAATAAATAAATAAAGAAGATGTTAGCATTAGGTAAAGCTGAGTTAAGGGACACAGGAACTCTCTGTACTATCTCTGCAACTTTTCTGTAAATCTCCAATTATTCCAAGATAAGAAGTTTTAAAAAAGGACAATCATTATGTCATGAATATTTCTTCATGGAAATTCCCTTCAGGAATCTGCGTAGCAATAGCAATAGCTAAATTATATTTAAAGTGCAGTGCTACAACTTTAATTAAATTTATAACAAAATGATTTATCATTTAGATTTTCATAGCTCATTCTAAGACTAAAATTCAAATTGGTCAAATTTATAATTATGTTTTAAAATAGCATATTAAAATATGTCAGATAAAATTTCACACCTTTCGGCCAGGTGCGGTGGCTCATGCCTGTGATCCCAGCACTTTGGGAGGCTGGGGCAGGTGGATCATGAGGTCAGGAGATTGAGACCATCCTGGCTAACATGGTGAAACCCCGTCTCTACTAAAAATACCAAAAAAAATTAGCTGGATATGGTGGCATGAGCCTGTAGTCCCAGCTACTTGGGAGGCTGAGGCAGGAGAATCGCTTGAACCCCGGAGGCAGAGGCAGTGAGCCGAGATTGTGCCACTGCACTCCAGCATGGGCAACAGAGCAAGACTCTGTCTCGAAAAAAAAAACAAAAAACAAAAAAAAAATTCCCACTTTTCAGAATTACCAAACTTGATTCTTTTTCAAAGTAATGACGTATTACACCAAGTTCTCCTTATATAATAGTTAATGATGAGTCTAGAGAGGCATTCATTGTCAGTATTAAATAATTATCAAATTACACATTGAAACGTACCAAAAAAATCAAATACAAATTATCAAAGTGCTTAATTTCTGGACCTAAGTGACTTAATCATCAGGATTCTCAGTTCCCTGTGCGAAGTAACTCCTTCTAATCATTTTAAGGATTGCTATACAGATGTCACTAATGAGCCATATTCTGAGCTAGATGCTGGTCAGTAATACACTATTTTCTTTTTTTTTTTTGGAGACAGAGTCTTGCTCTGTCTCCCAGGCTGGAGTGCAGTGGCACAATCTTGCCTCACTGCAACCTCCACCTCCCAGGCTCAAACAATTCTCCTGCCTCAGTTTCCCGAGTAGCTGGGATTACAGATGTGTGCCACCACGCCCAGCTAAAATTTTTTTGTATTTTTAATAGAGATGGGATTTTGCCGTGTTGGCCAGGCTGGTCTTGAACTCCCGGCCTCAAGTGATCCGCCCACCTCAGGCTCCCGAATTGTTGGGATTACAGGCGTGAGCCACTGTGCCTAGCCAATATACTAAATTTTGATAAGGGATTCTATGTTTTCAAAAAGTGGCAAAATAATATTCGCCATAATTATAAGAAGGAAAGGATTATTATCAGTGAAAATCATTCTGATATTGCAATACAATGTGTTGCCTGTGAAGGGTTGAGGTATGAAATCTCTTAGTCCTTGGAAACACTGGCAGGGCCTGGGGCTGCCAGAGGGCCAGAGGGTTGTTATAGAGGGGACAGTTGCCTGATGCAGCCTCTTTTATGTACCTCAGTGTCATCTCCTATGTGTGTATCAACATGAAAATGGGTGTAGTTGAGCTTTGGGCAATTACATCATAAAGTATTCTGTGCTGCTCATATTCTTCCACTTGCAAAATATGTTGCAACCATAATGCCAAATATTAAAAAACATACCTTTTATTTTGGTAAATTTTCAGCTCTTCTGCGTCGTGCTACTACATATAAACATCAAAACAAGCTCCAGGAAGCTATAGAAGATTTGAGTAAAGTACTGGATGTTGAGCCTGATAATGAGTTGGCCAAGGTAAGTGCAGAAAGTGATTTCTCACCTAATTCTGTAGTTGGCTGTTTCTGTATTTATTTTAGAGTGTTATCAATCTTGCCAAACAATTATGTTGAAGATTAGGTCACAGCTTTAAAAGGTAGGTATATTCTAGACACCCCAAAACGTTAACATCTATTTGAAGTGGAAGAAAGCAGAATCTTAATTTTTTTTTCAAAACTATAAACCTTCCTCTGAAAGACAAATATGAATTTTTCTTTTTCCTATAGTGTCGTAGGCAGTGTTTTTGTCTGAGCCATGTGGAGTGGTATAGAAAGTACCTTCCTAGGTAGGATTAGAGGTGAACTCCGTGGCCATTGAAGAGCGTTTCTCTTTGTAACTAGCATGGTAAGCACAGCATCATTGATAGCATATGCTACCTGACTGAGCAGACTGACTTAGTTATACACTTAGGGGATCTGTATTCAGGCCTAAAGAGTAGAGGTTAAGTGTCAAGAACAGATTTTCCCTTGCTTACAAATGAACAAGGTGGCCTACCAGAGGATACAAGATATCCTGGGTCAAACACCAAAGACTTTGTTACTCCAAGCAGATGAGCTTCACGTTCATGTCAGTTCCCCTTGCTCCCAAGTCCCACAGGGGTGACATAGAGTGGCCCAGATGGATATTGCACACTCAGTGGATTTATGTGGTGGCTGACAAATCAAAAATTTAGGAAACCAGCCAGGTGCAGTGACTCATGCCTATAATCCCAGCACTTGGGGAGGCTGAGGCAGGCAGATCACCTGAGGTCAGGAGTTTGAGACCAGCCTGGCCAACACTGCACTCCAACAGGGGCGACAGAGTAAGACTCCATCTCAAACAAACAAAACTTTAGGAAACCCCCTTCTTTTATGATGTGGTGTAAGCAAACCTGCCCAATCTCTGCTCCATATGGAAGCATCACCTTTATTACACTGGAGAGCCAACACACCTGCCCTCCCCGCTGCAGATGAATACTATTTCAGTTTGCCAAGGTTGTTCTCAGTACAAACATCCTTCGAGATGTCCAGAAAGAAGGTGGTTTAGTGCCTCTGCTGGCAGTATAGTCAGAAATAAGAGAAACCTATGGAGAAATTGTTACTAAGTTTCCACATATACCTATTGGGTTACCTATCCCACCATCTCTGAGTGGCAGCTAATGTTCCTAGAATATCAGCTGCTTTTGTCAAGTCAACATTTTAGGTTTAGGGCCTGGCTTAGTATTTCCTTTTTGTAATGGTTATGTTTATTTATTTATTTATTTTTATTTTATTTTATTTTTAATTGTTTTGAGACGGAGTCTCGCTGTGTTGCCCAGGCTGGAGTGCAGTGGCCGGATCTCAGCTCACTGCAAGCTCCGCCTCCCAGGTTTACACCATTCTCCTGCCTCAGCCTCCCGAGTAGCTGGGACTACAGGCACCCGCCACCTCGCCGGGCTAGTTTTTTGTATTTTTTAGTAGAGACGGGGTTTCACTGGGTTAGCCAGGATGGTCTCGATCTCCTGACCTTGTGATCTGCCTGTCTCAGGGCCTTTCTCTGATGCCTCAACTGTAATGTGGTGGGAACATGGCTTACTGCAGCCTCCACCTCCTAGGCTCAAGCAATCCTGCCATCTCAGTCTCCTGTGTAACTGAGACTACAGGTGCATGCCACCTCCCAAAGTGCTAGGATTACAGGCATGAGCCATTGTGCCTGGTTTCAAATGAATTTTTATCTTAACAATATGCAAAGATTAATTCAAAATGGATCATATACTTTTTGATGTAAGATATAGAACATAAAACTTCTAGAAGAAAACATAAGAGAAAATCTTTATGACCTTAGACAAATATTTCTTATGTAAGACATGAAAAGTACAATCCGTAAAAGTAAAAGTTGATATATTGGACTTCATCAAAATTTAGAACATCTACTTTTTCGAAAACACAGAAGAATAAAAGACAAGCCACAGCTGGGCATGGTGGCTCACACCTGTAATCCAAGCACTTTAGGAGGCTGAGGCAGGCGGATCACTTGATCCCAGGAGTTTTAAGACCAGCCTGGGCAACACAGCTGAACTTCATCTCCACAAAAAATTTAAAAAGCCAGACACGGTGGTGTGGGCCTGTAGTCCCAGCTACTCGGGAGGTGGGGGTGGAAGGATAATTTGAGCTAGGGAGGTCAAGGCTGCAATGAGTTGTGATTGCACCACTGTACTCCAGCCAGGGCAGCAGAGGGAAACCCTGTCTCAAAAACAACAACAAACAAAACAAAAAACAAGTCACAGACCATAAATTGGGAGAAAATACTTGAAAATCGTGTATCCAACAAAGGATGGTGTATCTATTTTTCATTAGAGTCAGCATAAAATATTTCAGAATTTTCAGCGTTACTGTAAAACAGTAATGTGGGCTGGGTGTGGTAGCTCACACCTGTAATCCCAGAACTTCAAGAGGCTGAGGTGAGAGGATTGCTTGTTCCTACAGGTTTGAGTCTAGACTGGGCAACCTAGTGAGACCTCGTCTCTATATTTTAAATAAACAAACAGCATATGTAGCATTATTTCATTTGTGTAAAACTATACATCTCTGTGGGTATATATGCATAGAAACATCTAGAAAGATGATTATCAAAATGTTAACAGTAGTATCTGAGTGGCAAGATTTTAGGTGATTTTTTCTTTATTTTTTATACTTGTTACACTGGTTTTTTTTGTTTGTTTGTTTTGTTTTTGTTTTTTTACAGTGGACATGTATGACTACAATCAGACAAAGGCCACCCCAGAAAAAGCCGTGTCTTAGTTGTATTCTTTTTTCAACATCTTTATGTTTTTACCTGAAAGATTGGTTATATTTATTATTAAAGGAAAATATTTTGTTTAATATGGTAATTATGTTGCAGAAAACCTTGTCAGAGGTTGAAAGAGATCTGAAAAATTCTGAAGCTGTATCTAAGACTCAAACCAAAGGCAAAAGGATGGTTATTCAGGAAATAGAAAACTCTGAAGATGAAGAAGGAAAAGACAGCGGAAGAAAACATGAAGATGGCAGTGGAGATAAGAGTAAAATATCTTTTCTATTTAGGTTATGTAAAAAACTGCCTTTTTATATGATGAGCTGGCTCAGTTTTTCTATTTGTACAGAAATTCGTAATCTACCAAAGTTTTTCTAGCTTTGCCTTGTAAATTCACAAGCCAGCTTCGCTCATCTTTTTCTTAATACAGCTTGACAGAATCTCTCAAACCCATTTTCCTTCTTAACCTGTCACCTTTTTCTAGTGCTCAGTTTAATTCCTGGTCACCACCTTTAAATGTAAATGACTGTGTTCATATGACACAAACCATTTGCAAGTTAACCTTAAATATCTCTCTTTGATAATTGTTTTGTATGTATCTTCTTGACTGCAAACAAATGTGTTGGTTTCAAAACAGGTATGGGTAGCCCCATTTATATGCCAAAAATGAATGCATTACTAGAAAATTGCTATGTGTGTTTCTCAAAAATATTTTAAATATGCAAAAGAAATAAGTATAATTTAACACTTGAAACAATATTTTAAGAGAATCTAGACTAGATAAAGCATTATCTTCATAATATAAAACATCAAAAGTTATGTCAACTTTGAGGGGAAAGATTTGCCTCCTCACTTGACAAGGGACATAAAAACTTTTCCCTCCGTCAGCTGGGTGTGGTGGTTCACACCTGTAATCCCAGCATTTTGGGAGGCTGAGGTGGGTGCATCATGATGTCAGGAGTTCAAGACCAGCCTGGCCAACATGGTGAAACCCCGTCTCTACTCAAAATACAAAAATTATCTGGGTGTGGTGGCATGCACCTGTAATCCCAGCTACTCGGGAGGCTGAGGCAGGAAAGTGGCTTAAACCAGGGAGGTGGAGGTTGTGGTGAGCCAAGATGGTGCCACTGTACTCCAGCCTGAGCAATAGAGTGAGACTCCATCTCAAAAAAAAAAAAACAAAAAAAAACTTTTCCCTCTTTCTTGAGAACACCTGAGCAACCGGCAGGGGCGGGGCAGTGGAGGGGGGAGATATTATCAATTTTGAAAATCATTCACAAGTAAAAATCAACTTGTAAGTAATTTGACAGAATATTCTAATTTTGAGAGAGATACAAAATGTTCAGTTCAGTCCATTTGAAAAATAAAGAACAAATTTTAATTTTTTTACATGACAAAAAATAATGTAATGTATACACTTCAGATTAAAATACAATCAGTTAAGATAGGATAAAGACAAAGGAACAGAAAGGGAGGGAGGGAGAAAGAGGAAGACAATCAGAGAGGTGAGAAGGAAGAGAGAACATAAACAGGATTCAAAAGGGAGAAATTAAGGTAACCAGTTTTTCAAGGATTCAGGCTTGCCTTTTAGCCAGATTGTAAATACGATCTGGCAGCAAATCTTCTTAGGGTTTATATTTAGCTTTGCATAATTAACCATATGTCTTACAGTTAAAGGAAATAATTTTAAATCTTATCTGAAGCGAGATGAAGTATAAGCTATATTAATTCCTGTTATTTTAAAATTATTAAAAAATTTTTATATATAGTAAAAATGGACCTTTTGAATATACAGTTCTAATACATGTATGGTTTCATGTAACCATCACCATAGTCAGGATACAGAACAATTCTACCATCCAAAAAGGCCTTCTTGCTGTCCTTTCAGTGAAACCCTTCCCTCACCCCAGCTCTTCTCTGTTCCTATAGCTTTACCTTTTCTAGAATGTCATATAAATGGAACTGGAAAGTATGTCACGTTTTGAGTCTAGCTTCCTTCACTTAGCATGTCACTGAGATTCATTCATGTAGCTGCATGTACCACTGGCTCATTCCTTTTTATTGCTGAGTAGCATTCCATTAATAGTTGTACCAAAGTTTATACATTCATTTATTCAAGGACATTTGGGTTATTTCCAGTATTCGGTAATTATGAGTAAACACTGCTATAAACACTCATGTGCAGGTTTTTGCGTAAACATATGTTTTCATTTCCTCTGAGTAAATACCTAAGAGTGGGACTGCTGGTCCATACGGCAAGTATATGTTTAACTTTATTGGAAATTGCCTGACTCTTTTCCAGAGTGGCTATACCATTTTGCGTTGCCATTAGTAACATATGAGAGTTCTAGATGCTTCTCATCCTTGCCATCATTTGGTATTGGCATTTTTTCCCCTTTTTACCCATTCTATTAGGTGTACAGTGGTTTCTCATCAGTTTTAATTTGCATTTTCCTGATGAGAATCTTTGTATGTGTTCACTTACCATCTCTATATTGCTTTTAGTGAAGTGTCTCTTGAAATTATTCCACCACTTTTCAAAAATTGGGTTGTTGTTTTCCTACTGTTACGTCCCGAGAATTCTTTTTATAATCTTGATGAAAGGTCTTTCTTATGTATGAGATTTGAAAAATTTTTTTGTCTGTAGCTTTTTTCATTCTTTTAACAGTCTTTTACAGAGCAAAGGTTTTTTCATTTTGTAGAAGTACAATTTATCCAATTTTTTAAATGGACTGTGCTTTTGATGTTATATCTATGAACACGTTGCCTAAATCAAAGTCATGAAGATTTTCTTAGAAGTTTTTCTTTTTCAGAGATAGCGTCTTGCTCTGTTGTTCAGGCTGGAGTGCAGAGGTGTGATCATAGCTCACTGCAGCCTCAACCGCCAGGGCTCAAGTGATCCTGCCTCAGGCTCTCAAGCAGCTAGGACTATAGCTGAGTGCCATCATATCTAGCTAATTTTTAAAAATTATTTAGGCCAGGCACAGTGGCTCACGCCTGCAATCCCAGCACTCTAGGAGGCTGAGAGGGGTGGGTCACCTGAAGTCAGGAGTTCAAGACTAGCCTGGCCAACATGGTGAAACCCCATCTCTACCAAAAATACAAAAATTAGCCAGGCATGGTAGCATGTGCCTGTAGTCCTAGCTACTTGGGAGGCAGAGGCAGGAGAATCGTTTGAACCCGGGAGGCGGAGGTTGCAGTGAGCCAAGATTGCACCACTGCACTCCAGCCTGGGTGATAGAGAGACTCTATCTCAAACAAAAACAAAAACAAAACAAAGCAAACAAATGAACAAAAATTATTTGTTGTAAAGACAAGGTCTTGCCATGTTGCCTAGGCTGACCTCAACCTCCTGGGCTCAAGCGATCCTCCTACCTCAACCTCCCAAAGCACTGGGATTAGAGAAGTAAGCCACTGTACCTGGTCTGTTTTCTGAAACCATTTGTTGAAAGCTATCTTTGCTCCTTTGAATTGCCTATGCACCTTTGTAAAAGATTACATTTGTATAACCAGTTAGTAGAATCCAATTCTGGACTCCATTCTGTTCCATTGACCTATGTGTCTATCACTTCATCAATACCACACTGTCTTGATTAACACAGATTTGCAGTTAAGTCTAAAATCAGGTTGTGTGATTTTTTTTTTTCAGCTTTATTTTTCTTTTTCAGAATTGTTTGGCTGTTCTAGTTCCTTTGCCTTCACACATAGTTTTCATTTTAATTTTTCTGAGACAGGGTTTCGCTCTGCTGCTCAGGCTAGAATGCAGTGATGAGATCACGGCTCACTGTAGCCTTGACCTCCTGGGCTCAGGCAATCCTCCTGCCTCAGTCTCTTGACTGAGACTGCATGTGTGTGCCACCACACCTGGCTAATTTTTAAAATTATTTGTAGAGATGAAGTCTCCCTATGTTGCCCAGACTGTTCTCAAACTCCTGGGTTCAAGCCATCCTCCCGCCTTAGCCCCCCAAATTGCTGGGATTATAGGTGTAAGCCATCGTGCATGGCCACACATAGTTTTAAAATCAGTTTTTTTCTGTTATATTTTCCTTTTTTTCCCCTAGGATATAGATTCTGAATATTTTACTTTTTATGGTCTGCATTCCTCCCATTTCTCTTAATATTCAATTATATTTATTTATCATATGAAATTACTTAACAATGACTTATATTTGGTGACTATTTTACCACAAGTCTTTGTATGGGCCAGGCACTGTGGCTCACGCCTGTAATCCCAGCACTTTGGGAGGCCAAGGTGGGTGGATGGCTTGAGTGCAGGAGTTCAACATGGCAAAACCCTGTCTCTACAAAAAAATACAAAAACTAGCTGGGCGTGTAGCACACTCCTGTAGTCCCAGCTACTCAGGAGGCTGAGGCAGAAGAATTGCTTGAGCCCAGAAGGTAGAGGTTGCAGTGACCTGAAATCACGCCACTGTAAAAAAAAAAAAAAAAAAGTCTTGTATTTTTAGTCATTGTAAAATACAAGAGATTTTCCTCTATATATCATTATATAAAGATCTATGATAGAATATAATAATAGTATGGCAGATATAAAGGAGTAAAATTGGTTTTTCTCTATTTAAAAAAAGTCATCCAAAAAAATTAGCCAGGCATGGTGGTGCATGCTTGTAGTCCTAGCTGCTTGGAGGCTGAGGCAAGAGGATTGCTTGAACCCAGGAGTTTGAGGCTGCAGTTAGCCATGATCATGCTACTGTACTTCCATATGGGTGACAGCAAGACTCCCATTCTCAGGGGGAAAAAGTCATGCTGGGAATTTGATTGAAATGGAACTGAATTTATAGATCACTTTAGAGGAGAAATGACATTGTGACTATATTGCATTTTCTAATCTATGAACATGGTATGTCTCTCCATTTATTTAGGTCCTCTTTGATTTCTTCCATTAGTGTTTTTTGTTTTGCAGCATACAGATACTACACAGGCTTTGACAGATTTATACTTCAGTATTTTAGCTTTTTGAAGTTATCGTAAATCATATTTTTAAAAATTTTATAAAACTGAAAATTCAGTTGTTCATTACTAGAATATAGAAATATAATTGATTATTTTCTAGGTTGATCTAGCACAATCTGGCTAATTCACTTATAAGTTCTAGGATCCTTTTTGTAGATTCTTTGGAATTTTCTTCATAGACAATTATGTTGTTTGCAAATAAGGTGAGTTTTATTTTTTCATTTCTTCTCTCTCTTGCTCTCTCTCTTGCTTTATTGCACTGAAGTGAACATATGTGTCTTGTTTTCAGTCTTAGAGGGCAAGCATTTAGTCTTACCAGTAAGTTTGATGATAAGTGTTGGGTTTTGATAGATGCCCTGTATCAACTTAATGAAGTGGCCTTCTGTTTCTAGATGGTTGGGAGTTTTTATCTTGAATTGATGTTGATTTTTTAAATGCTTTTTTTTTTTTTTTGCATCAGTTGATTTGGTCATATAGTTTTCTTCTGTTGTCTGTTAATATATTGGATATGAGATATATTGAACTATAGTTTTTATTCCTTTTTTCTTTTTCATTTTAAAAACCTGGTTTTGGTATCAGGACAATGCCAACCTCATAAGATGAGTTGGAATGTGCTTCCTCTACTTCTATTTGTGCAAAAGATTGCATAGAATTGATATATATATGTTTTAAATGTTTGGTAGAATTTGCCAGTGAAGCCATGCAGGACTGAAGTTTGTTTTGTGAAATATTCTGAATTAAGAATTTTATTTCTAAATGGATGCTGGTGGCTCATGCCTGAAATCCCACCACTTTGGGAGGCTGAGGCAGGAGCTTAAGGCCAGAAGTTTGAGACCAGCCTGGTCAACATAATGAGATCCCATCTCTTAAAAGAAAAAAAAAAGAAAAAAAGGAAGAAAGAAGGAAGGAAGGATGGAAGGAAGAACTTGACTTTTTTCATAGATGTGCAACTATTCAGGTTATCTGTTTTTTCTTAGTTGAATCCTGGTAGTTTGGTAGTTTCAAGGAATTGGTCCATTTCATTCCAGTTGTTGAGTTTATCTACATAAGAGCTGTTCATAGTACTCCCTTGTTATTTTAATGTCTGGTAGGTCTGTAGTGATCTCCCCCTTTTTGATATTGGTAATTTGTATTTTATTCCTTTGTCAAACTGGCTAGAGGTTTAGCTATGTATATTGATGTTTTCAAGGTAACAGCTTTTGTTTCATGGATTTTTCTCTGCTTTAATTCTTTTTTTCAATTTCATTGATTTTTACTCTTTATTATACTCTTCCTTCTGCTTGTTTTTATGTTCATTTGCTTCTTTTTTTCTTTTTTTCGTTTTGAGATGGAGTCTCGCCATATCACCCAGGCTGGATTCGAGCTCCTGGGCCAAAGATTCTCCCACCTCAGGCTCCAGAGTAACTGGGACTATAGGCATGCCACCACACTCAGCTTGCTCCTCTTTTTATAAGATAGTTTCTCAAGACAGAAGCCTGGAATATTTATTTGAGAATTTCTCCTCCAACTATGAGCATTGGATGCTGTAAGTTTCTTTCTGATACAAAGAATATAATTTTTAAGCTAGGCACAGTGGCATGCACTCATAGTCCCAGGAAGCTCAGGAGGCTGAGGATTGCTTAAGGCCAGAAGTTCAATCCCAGCCTGGGCAACATAGCCAGACCCCATCTTTTTTTTTTTTTTAGAAAAATAATATAATATAAATTTTAAGACCAGTAAGTTCCCTTTTATCAGAAAAGTAAATTGAGATTAAGTAGAATAAATAGCCAGAAACTCAGACATAATCTTTTCATCCTAAAATGAAATGAAATCAATTGAACTAGTTTACATTCACCTCTAGTTACATTGAACTAGTTACATTCAGACAAGTTACATTGTTTGATACAGTGTGAAAAGAGGTGCTAGAGCCTTGGACACAAGAGAAGCAACCTGAGTCACTTTTAGGAAAATCATGTTAAAGCCCAGAGGAAAGTTATCAGGTTGGAATCTTTACATGTGGTTCTCCATCTCATCACATTCCAGGAAAGAATTCTCAGTCGTTATGGGGTATGTTCCAGGACCGTGGAAAAAGGCAGCAATTTGTGTTTTGTAACCTTGGCTGGTAATGCTGTCCCTTTATGAACTCCACTCAGGTTGGCCAGGCCCAGTTCATCCCGACTGGGGTATTACATAACTGATGGATTTAATTTAACAACTGACAATTACTGAGCACCTGCTCTGTGTCAGGTACTGAGATAAGACAATTGATAGGCTTTCTTTGCCTCTCCTTCTAAGGGCCAGTATTAACAAATTGCCTATTGGCCAGGATGATTACACCTGGGGATTTGAGTTCATGGACTTTTTCCTGGAAGCTCCCTATCTGTTTGCCTTCACTAGTAGAGATCATTTAGAAGGAAGAAGTGGCCATCACCATACAGCTGTAGCTGTCAAAGAGTTTGGTATTTATTCCATCTATCTCCTTACAGAGACGCAATCAGAGGAAAGTGAGCATCTACCCTCCCTTGCAGTGTTCTTGGTATTCCTACTTAAAAATGAAAGCTAAGAAAATTAAACAGTCACTCACAAACAGAAGAATAAAACATAGATCAGTATTTCTCTCGTCCTAGAACCGGCAGGATCAGGAGGATGGAAGTTGGAGATTTCCAGGAGTTCAAACCATCAACAAAATCATAAAGAGAAAGGTGAATAATTTTGATTAGTGAAAATGAAAAACATGTATATGTTAGGTGCCGTAAAAAAACTAAAAGACAAATGACAAACTAGGAAAGATGGCAAAGGGTTGATAACCTTATAATATGAAAAGTTTCTACAAAATAAGAAAAAGATGACATGCTAGTACAAAACTGGGCAAAGCATACAAACAGACAAATCACTAATGAAGAAATAGAAACGATCGATAAACTTTGTATTACTCATAAAAATGAAAATTAAATAGATTCTTTTTCTTTCCTATCAAATTGGCTGAGATAGAAAAAAAATAGTACCCTTTGTTGTCAAAAGTGAGGTAAAATAAGCATTAAAAATATTTTAATATAATTCATATATAGTAAAATCCATCCTTTTCAAATTCAGTGAATTTTAGTAATATTCACAAAGTTGTACAACTATCACCACGATCTAATTTCAGAATATTTTTATCATCCCCAAAAGAAATTTCATACCTATTGGCAGTTACTGCCCATTTTACCTTTCCCAGGGCCCCTGGCAACCACTAGTCTACTTTTATTTGTATGGATTTGCCTATCCTGAGTATTTCATACCAATGGAATCATAGTATATAGCCTTTTGTATCTGTCTTTCACTTAACATAATGTTTTCAAGGTTCATGTGTGTTGCATCTTGCATTAGTACTTCATTCCTTTTTCTGTAGAAATAATATTCCATTGTGTAGATAATACCAGATTTTCTTTATTCACCAGTTGCTGGACCTTTGGGTCGTTTCCACTTTTTGGCTGTTATGAATAATGCTGTCGTGAACGCTCATGTACAGATTTTTGTTTGAACAGATGTTTTAGATTTTCTTGTGCATTATTTGGGAGTGGAATTGCTGGGTGTTATACTGTGTTTAACTTTGAGGAAATGCAGACTATTTTCCAAAGTGGCTATCCCATTTTACATTCCCACCTGCAATAAGCGTTCCAATTTCTTTACATATTTGCCAGCACTTGTTATTGTCTGCCTTTTTGTTTAAAAGCCATCCTAATGGGTATGTAGTGGTAGCTCCTTATGGTTTTGATTTGCATTTTCCTAAGAACTAATTATGTTTACTGTCTCTTCAATCCCTATTGGCTATTTGTATATCCTCTTTGGAGAAATGTCTATTCAAGTTCTTTGCTTTTTTTTTGAGATGGAGTTTCGCTCTTGTTGCCCAGGCTGTAGTACAATGGCATGATCTCGGCTCACTGCAACCTCCGCCTCCCAGATTCAAGCAATTCTCCTGCTGCAGCCTCCCGAGTAGCTGGGATTACAGGCTCCCACCATCACGCCCAACTAATTTTTTGCATTTTTAGTAGAGATGGAGTTTCACCATGTTGGCCAGGCTGGTCTTGAACCCCTGATCTCAGATGATCTACCTGCCTTGACCTCCCAAAGTGCTGGGATTACAGACGTGAGCCACCGCGCCCAGCCTCTTTGCCTATTTTTAATTGGGTTATTTATCTTTTTATTGTTGAGTTGTAAGCATTTTTTATACATTCTAGATACTAGACCCTTATTAAATATGATTTGCAAATACTTTTCCCATTCTGTGGGCTATCTTTTAAGTTTTTTGATAATTTCCTTTGATGTACAAGTTTTTAATTTTTATATGAAGTCCAATTTATCTAATTTTTTTCAGAGCCCCCCTTAAGAAAGATTTTTTTCAGGTATTTTTTCTTTTGTTGCTTGTACTTTTGATATCATATATAAGAATCCATTGTCAAATCCAAGGTTTAAATATTTACTCCTGTGTTTTCCTTTTCCTTCCTTCCTTCCTTCCTTCCTTCCTTCCTTCCTTCCTTCCTTCCTTCCTTCCTTCCTTCCTTCCTTCCTTCATTTTTTTAGAAAAGGTCTCTCTCTGTTGCCCAGACTGAAGTGCAGAGTGGCACAATCATAGCTCACTGCAGTCTCTAACTCCTGGGCTCAAGTGATCCTCCTACCTCATCCTGAGTAGCCTGGACTACAGACACATGGCACCATCCCTGCTTAATTTTTTCATTTTTATTTTTTGTAGAGACAGGGGTCTCATTATGTTGCTCAGGGTGGTCTTGAACCCCTGGGCTCAAGACATTCTCCCATCTCAGCCTCCAAAAGTGCTGGGATTACAGATATGTAATGGGGTGATTGACCTGGACTCTCAAAATGAAATCAGTCTGCTCCACAGTGGAGGTAAGGAAGAGTATGCATGGAATGCAGGAGATCCATGAGGGCGTCTCTTAGTATTACTATGTCCTCTGATTAAGGTCAATGGGAAACTGCAACAACCCAATCCAGCCAGGACTACAAATGTCCCAGACCCTTCAGGAATGAAGGTTTGGGGCACTCCATCAGAAAAAAAACCAAGACCTGCTGAGGTGCTTACTGAAGGCAAAGGGAATACAGAATGGGTAGTAGAAGAAGGTAGTCAATACCAGCTATGCCCACGTGACCAGCTACAGAAACTGGGACTGTAATTGTCATGAGTATTCTCTCCTTTTGTTAAAAACATGTTTGTGCAGGTATACATGTGTACTAAGAAAATGTCTTCATTTTATTTCCTTTTTCCTTTATCATGTGACATAAGATTGACTTCATATCAGCATTTAAGTATTATTCACTTTATGTTATAGTATTTGGGTTGGGGATTGGTGCATTTCTGGTTGTACAAAGGACAGTTGTATTATGTTAGGTATGATTATGACCTTATTATTGTCTTTATTTGAAGATTATGTATAATCTTGGGAAATGTATATGGGTTCAGGTTGACAAGGGGTGGTTGTTATGGTTAATACTGTCAACTTGATTGAATTGAAGGATACAAAGTATTGATCCTGGGTGTGTCTGTGAGGGTGTTGCCAAAAGAGATTAACATTTAAGTCAGTGGACTGGGAAAGGCAGACCCACCCTTAATCTGGTGGGCACAATCTAATCAGCTGCCAGCGAATATAAAGCAGGCAGAAAAACATGAAAAGAAGAGACTGGCCTCCTAGCCTACATCTTTCTCCCGTGCTGGGTGCTTCCTGCCCTCGAACATCACATCACACTCTGAGTTCTTCTGTTTTGAGACTTGGTCTGGCTCTCCACGCTCCCCAAGCTTGCAGACAGCCTATTGTGGGACCTTGTGATTGTGTAAGTTAATACTGAATAAACTCCTCTTTACATATATATATCCTATTAATTCTGTCCCTCTAGAGAGAACCCTGACTAATATATCATTAAAGTGAGACCCTGTCTAAAAAAAGAGAGAAAAGAGAGCCCTTTGATTTTATTTTTTCAGGATCTTTTTGGCTATTCTGAATTCCTTTCAATTTTGTATGAATTTAAGAATTGTCTTTTCCATTTCTGCAAAAAGTTTTGATAGGATTGTGTTGCATCTGTAGATTGCTTTGAGTAGTATTAACATTTTAACCTTAATAACAATAAGTCTTCCTATCCATGATTATAGGATATATTTCCATTTATTCAAGTCTTTTAAAAAATTTCTTAAAGTAATACTTTTATCTCCTTGGTTAAATTTATTCCTAGATATTTTATTCTTTTGGATGCTATTATAAATATAATTGTTTCCTTGATTTCCTTTTTGCTCTGTTGATTGCTAGTGTATAGAAACACTGATTTTGGCTTGTTGATCTTATACCCTACAACTTATACCCTACAACTTAGCTGAATTTGTTTATTGCTGTAGGTTTTTTTTTTTTTTTGGTGGGGGTGGTGAAGAGGGGTGGATTCTTTTTTTAAATATAAATAGGATCATATAATTATGAATAGAGATAGTTTTCTTTTCTTTTCTTTTTTTTTTTTTTTTTGAGGCGGAGTCTCGCTCTGTCGCCCAGGCCGGAGTGCAGTGGCCGGATCTCGGCTCACTGCAAGCTCCGCCTCCCGGATTTACGCCATTCTCCTGCCTCAGCCTCCTGAGTAGCTGGGACTACAGGCGCCCGCCACCTCGCCCGGCTAGTTTTTTGTATTTTTTAGTAGAGACGGGGTTTCATTGTGTTAGCCAGGATGGTCTCGATCTCCTGACCTCGTGATCCGCCCGTCTCGGCCTCCCAAAGTCCTGGGATTACAGGCTTGAGCCACCGCGCCCGGCCGATAGTTTTATTTTCTTTCCAATTTGGATGCCTTTTATTTCATTTTAGTGCCTAATTGATCAGTCTACAACTTTTAGTACAGTGTTGAATAGCCGTGGTGAAAATGGGCATCCTTGTCTTGTTGATGATGTTTAGGGGAAAGCTTTCATTACTTTTATCTTTGAATGTGATGTTGGCTCTGGGTTTTTCATAAATATGCCTTATTATGTTGAGGAATTTCACTTCTATTCCTAGTTTTCTGAGTTTTTTTTTTTTTTTTAATCATGAAAGCATGTTGGATTTTGTCATGCCTTTTCAGCATCAATTGTGGGATCATGTGTGCAATTCTTTACTTTTTCTGTTAATGAGGTGTGTTGCCATTGATTGATTTTCTAATGCTGAACTATCTTTGTATTCCTGGGATAAATCCCACTTGGCCATGGGGTATAATCCATTCAGTATGCTGTTGAATCTGTTTGCTAGTATTTTGCTGAGGATTTTTGGTCTATCAACTGCTCACACTACCCTACTTGAGGCTACACTGTTGGCCGTTCATTCCTTTGATAGTTGTTATTGTTGACTCCTTTCTTCCCAAACTATTCTTGGTGTTTCTGAGGCAGTATGCGCTCCTGTTTTTTTTTCTTTCATTTCTAGGCATTTCTGTGCCTACACTGTAGGTTTTTCCTCTGTTCATCCTTTAAGTGTTAGTATATCTCAGGGATCCTTGTGAGCCTTTGAGTGATCCCATCTACATCCAAACTTTTATTTTTATTTTTTGTAGAGATGGAGTCTTGCTATGTTGCCCAGGTTTGCTTCAAACTAGTGGCCTCAAGCAGTCCTCCTGCCTCAGCCTGCCAGAATGCTGGGATTACAGGAGTAAGCCACCTTGCCAGTTCCACACCCAAACTTTTTTTTTTTTTTTTTGAGATAGAGTTTTGCCTTGTTGCCCAGGGTGGAGTGCAATGGTGTAATCTTAGCTCACTGCAACCTCCACCTCCTGGGTCCAAACGATTCTCCTGCCTCAGCCTCTTGAGTAGCTGGGATTACAGGCATCCAATACCATGCCCAGCTAATTTTTGTATTTTTAGTAGAAACAGGGTTTCACCATGTTGGCCAGGGTGGTCTCGAACTGCTGACCTCATGATCTGCTTGCCTCAGCTTCCTAAAGTGCTGGGATTACAGGCATGAGCCACCGTGCCCGGCCCCAAACTTTTATATATTAGTAACTCCCAAGTCACTGTCTCTGGATAAGGCCACTTCTCTGATCTACATGTGGAGCCACCCCCTGAACAGCTCCACTACATTGTCCCATGGGTATCCCAACACCCAACAGAACTCACAAGTCTTTCATGTTTGGGCCTCTCTTTACCTGTCCAGAGACTATCAGAGTTGTTTAGGGCCATTTCAGTCTTAAGGAAAGAATGCTTTGCATTCAGTTCAAATCTGGGTTATGGCTGGGCACAGTGGCTTATGCCTGCAATCCCAGCACTTTGGGAGGCCAAGGAGAGAGGATTGTTTGAGACCAGGACTTTGAGACCATCCTGGACAACACAGCAAGACCTCATCTGTATAAAAAATTTTAAAAATTAGCCAGGCATCGTGGCTGGCTCTCGCCTGTCGTCCCAGCTACTCTGGAAGCTAAGGGGAGGATTGCCTGCCACAGAGGTCGAGGCTGTAGTGAGCTATGATGGCCCCATTGCACTCCACCCTGGGCAGCAGAGCAAGACCCTGTGTCAAAATAAATACATAAAAATAATAAAAATAAAAACAAATCCGAGTTATGCTGGCTTCTAGCTCTGTGTACTAGAGCGCATTCCTTAGCTTCTTCCTTGTTTCTCTGTTGCCTCATTTGTAAAGTGGGAATGATAATACTTGGTATTAGGATTAATGTGACCCATATTAGTTCTAAATGAACTGCCGTGATAGTATTGGTCAGACCTGAGGGGATACTGTACAAAGGGGTGAAAGTAATACCAAGCTGACCATTGTTTCTGCCAACCCTGACTTTTGTGCTTTCACCCAGTTTCTGGTGGAGAACCTGACTGACAGAAACCACATGAAAACTGGAGCCTTACTCTAATAACCCTGCTGGGTTTAATCTGCAGATTTATCTTTATAGCAAAATATTTTTTATTGTTTTAATTAAGATCCCTTTGGCTGGTGATCCAAATTGAATGTTATTCTGCTATATAGGAAACAGTATTTATTAATGTGTTTTTATACTTGATGCTTGTCTTAAGGTGATCACCTACTGATTTTCACTTAAATAATTGTGCTTTTCTGTTCCTTCTGTCTCTATGCTTAAAATCTTGGCTTTACCATTCATGAAAGAGAATGGAAAATATATCCATTAAGAATCAGATAAGAATTAGTTAGAGAAAGCTTGGAAATCTCCATATTTAAGTACGTTTTAACAGTGCTTTGAAATGATTAATTGCTTTGTTTTAAATATTGATGACACCATAAATTAAATATTTATACATCCTTTTCATATTTAAAAATAGATTCAACAAATATTAAAGCTATTAATACCCGAACTCCTAATCAAAATCAAATAAATTTTTAGTTTGAATAAGGCAATGGGATGGAAAATTTACTGTTTTTAAGGCTCCCTTTAAGCTTAAAAACTAGGTGCCTAATTTGTGACTTTTTTGCTAAATTCACTTTTAAAATGACTTAAAAATCACTTACGCTTTTTCTTTCAAATCTTTTTCTCCTAATATTTTAAAATAAGGAAAGGTGCCTCCGTGTTGGGTACTATAATTGTATTCAAGTTTTTGCAACTCCATTCAAAAATACGTATTTTGTAAGCTCTAACTGGACAGGTGGGCTTGATGAAGGGTATGGCTCTGAGGTGCGGGTTTTCAGCCACAGGCCCTTCAGCGCTTAAACAGTTACAGGCAGGGTAGGTTTCTGGCCGGAGCTCGGGAGCCGAGTCCTCAGGAAGCCGCAGAGGCCCCGAGGGCGCGGACTGGGCCGACCGGCGGCAGAGGTCGTCCAGCACCAGCTCCGCCCGCAGGGGCGGAGCCCGACCCGGCTTCCCCAGAGCCCGCCTTCCGCGCCGGGCGCCCCCGCGGCCTCCCCGGCAGCTTTCCCAGTGATGCAAACCCTCACTTCCCGCATCCACTTCCCCACAGAGCCCGCGGAGCCGGCGGGAGCCGCGCGCGCCGCCCAGCCGTGTGCCATGGGCAACATCCAGAAGAAGCTGACTGGCAAAGCCGAGGGTGGCAAGCGGCCGGCAAGGGGCGCGCCGCGGCGGGGCCAGACCCCGGAGGCGGGCGCGGACAAGCGGAGCCCGCGGCGGGCCTCTGCGGCGGCGGCGGCGGGCGGCGGCGCCACCGGGCATCCGGGCGGCGGACCGGGCGCGGAGACCCCCGCCGCCCCACTTAGCCCCGCCGGCCTGAAGAGCCAGGGCAACGAACTGTTCCGAAGCGGGCAGTTTGCCGAGGCGGCCAGCAAGTACTCGGCGGCAATCGCGCTTCTGGAGCCGGCAGGTAGGTGCGCCGCGCCCCGCCGCTTCCCGGGCCCCTTGCTCTGCGGTTCACCCGACCCCCAGGGGCCCCGTGGGAGAGGCGCTGCCGCCTCCTGAATGACAGGCGCCGGCATCGCTGCATTCCTCCCAGGTGACTAAGAGCGCCGTGCCACCTGACCTCAGTGAGCATCACCTTGGAATGCGGGCATGTTCCCGGCCAGGCACATTTGCCTCCGTCCCCGCCGGGCTTTCCCTTGGTGGCTATTGCGGGTAGCAGCTCCGCCGAGTTCTGCATGATCAGTCTGTAGGACTGCAGTGCCACCCCACCGGAGACCTCGGCTGTCTTGTAATTCTGGTGAACTGTGATCTTGCTAATGGATTTTAACTGTATTTAATTAAATGTGATTTTTAGGAAGTGAAATTGCAGATGATCTAAGTATCTTATATTCAAATAGAGCAGCATGTTACCTAAAAGAAGGAAACTGCAGTGGCTGCATTCAAGATTGTAACAGGTAAACTGCACGTTTTCAGGTTTGTCAAGAGATTGTTATAATTTCATTGTGGTGAATGCAATATCCAAGATCCTAAATTTTCTGCCTAAGGATCTAATTTCTTAAGAGCTTTATGGTATGTTAATTGATTGATGCATAAAAATCAGAAATTATCTCACGTATATGAAGAGAGTCATAGAAGACTGTGCAAACTTTTTCATTTCCACTGCTACTGCCTAATTCGTGCTCTTTTCATATCACTCCTAGACTACTGGAGAAGCCTGATAACTAATTCCAATCCACTGCGGCATCAGAATAACTCTCCTGAAACATTATTTTGTTCAGATTGTTTCCAACAGGCCTTTAATGGCTCAGTATTGGCTTCGAAATAACTGTAAACTTCTCTGTCACCACACTGCCTCCAAGCAAGTTTCTGCTTCCATTTGGTCTACTGGACCACTTGCTTACTCTCGCCCACCCTGTTCTCTGAGCCCTTGCCCAGGTTGCCCCTAATGGTGGTAATGCCCTTTGCATATCTTAGCTTCTGAAGTTCTTGCTCAGCTACCCCTTCTCTCTACCTTCTTGGGTGCCCCAGACTTCCTGGTCATCTGCAGGCCTATAACACCTACACTGACACTTGGTCACACCTCTAAGTCCTGTTATCCACTGAAGGGGGTTTAAACACATTGAGGTTAGGAACCATGTCTTGTCTTTTTTTAATAGACAACTAATCACTGTACATATTTATGGGGTACCGAGTGATGCTTCAATATATATGATGTGGCCAGGCGTAGTGGCTCATGCCTATAATGCCAGCATTTTGGAAGGCCGAGGTGGGCAGATTGCTTCAGTTCAGTTTGAGACCGTCCTAGCCAACATGATGAAACCTGGTCTCTACTAAAAATACAAAAATTAGCTGGGTGTGGTGGCACACCCTTGTAGTCCCAGCTATTCCGGAGGCTGAAGCAGGAGAATCGCTTGAACCTGGGAGGCAGACGTTGTTGCAGTGAGCCGAGATCCCACGACTGCACTCCAGCCTGGGCAACAGACAAGAGACTCTGCTGTAAACTTTACATATATACACACACACATATTTATATATACACATGTGTATATATGTATATTTATGTATATATGTATATATGTGTGTGTATATATATGAAGAGAGTTATAGAAGATTGTGCAAACTTTTTTCATTTCCACTGCTACCGCCCTAATTCGTGCTCTTTTCATATCACTCCTAGACTACTGGAGAAGCCTGATAACTTCTCCATATATATATGAAGTTATCCATATATATCCATATATATGAAGTATATGTATATGTGTATATATGTATACACGTATATATACACATATATACATATACATATATATGAAACTATGTATCGTTGTTAACTATAGTCATCCTACAGTGCTATAGAATACTAGAACTTGTGCCTCCTATCTAGCTGTAATTTTGTATCCTTTAACAAATCTCTGCCTGTCCCCCACTTTCCCCTACCCTTCCCAGCCTCTGGTAGCCTCTGAGGAACCATGTCTTACACAGCTTTGTACCCCTCGAAGCATATTAGTCACCCATGGTACTCAATAAGTTACCTGCCTGGATGGTAAATATCTACATAATAAAACATTGTTTTCCACCATTAAGTAATAAGAAGCCCAAAAGAAGAAGTCATGTCCTAGTTTGACTAACACAGCTCTGGCTTACCCATGTTGTCTCATATAATACTCTCAGAACCTCTAGTTTGAACAGTAAATTATGTGGACACTGTTTACAAGGTCAGTAATTTAGTATTGTTTTCATTGACTGTATCAGTTTATTGATACGGGTAAAGCTTGCTAGTATCTGTGCCTAAGTTTAAAAAGAAGGCCTGGAGGCACTTGGATTTTTTTGCCAGTTTTACATATCTAAATTTGAAGTGAATAATACTTATATTCTCTTTGGCCTGACATCAGACCGCATCCTCAGTTGTGTTGGCTCATACTCGCTAATTATCACATTTTTCAGGATTTTGTGAGCTGGTTGATGTCAAGTTGATATTTTGAAATCTGCCATGGTGGGATACCATTTAATACCATGAAATGAGCAAATGCCACAAATCTGGGCTTCCCACCCCTCCTTTTTTCTTTACCCAGAGAGCCAGTTGTTAAGGGCTTTTACCAGTGCTCTTAACAGACCAGACCATGTGAATTTGTTGGATACCAAGCCCGTGGTGATTTGCAGCCAACATCCTTTCAGCTCAAGTGTCTGTTTCTAATACATAACCCTTCAGACTTGTTTTAGGCCTTTCCACAGTGAGGGAGGTCAGGACATTTTAGTTAAAACTTGAGACCCCTAACATTAGAGCTACTGCAGAAGAGTGGATTTGTGTTGTCCTTACCTGAGATCCTCTAAGGCGATGAACATTTACTGGCTAAAATTGGCTGCGTTTCAGTGTAGACACAGGAGGAAGTCAAGGATGGGACTCCAGCCATAGTGTCCAGGGAAGCTAGAGTGGGGGCTTGTCCTAGGGGAGGGCAGGAGATGGCTTGCCTGAGAGGGAAGTGGACGTCGGTTTAGGTAGGTTGTGCTAACTAACTTAAGAGCTGTTTCCTAGGCAAGGAACCTGGCCTTGCTGGTTGGTGCTGACCTCTGTAGAGACTGATCTACTCAGATGTTTTCTTTGATAGCTGGCCTACCAATCCCAGTGTAAGAGAAATGGAGATGAGGCCCAGCAGGGAGTGATTTTACACTAAAGCAGTGATTCTCAATCTTGTTTAAGGCTAGAGAAGCCACTCTGCTTTTGTGAACATCTTTTTAGCTCAAGTGATTATATTCAAATAGATTGCATACATGTTAAAGGGAGTTTTTGTGTGTTTTTTTTTTTTTTTTTTTTTTAGTTTTTCAGTTAATTATCTTTTGCTCTTTGGAGAGTTCCATGAGGTGTTTTTTTTTTTTTTTTTTTTTTTTTTTGAGACTGAGTCTTGCTCTGTCCCCCAGGCTGTACTGCAGTGGCGTGAACCCCGGCTCATTGCAACCTCTGCCTCCCGGGTTCAAGTGATTCTCCTTCCTCAGCCTCCCGAGTAGCTGGGATTACAGGCACTTGCCACCAAGCCTGGCTAATTTTTCATATTTTTTGTAGAGAAGGGGTTTCACCATGCTGCAGGCCAGGCTGGTCTTGAACTCCTGACCTCAAGTGATCCACCTGGCTTGGCCTCCCAAAGTGCTGGGATTACAGGGATGAGCCACTGCTCCTGGCCCAAAAGTTCTTATTACCAGATAAGTGGTATCAGGAGTCAAACACTGAGAAAGAAAAAACTGGCCGGGCGCGGTGGCTCAAGCCTGTAATCCCAGCACTTTGGGAGGCCGAGACGGGCGGATCACGAGGTCAGGAGATCGAGACCATCCTGGCTAACAGGGTGAAACCCCGTCTCTATTAAGAAATACAAAAAACTAGCCGGGCGAGGTGGCGGGCGCCTGTAGTCCCAGCTACTCGGGAGGCTGAGGCCGGAGAATGGCGTGAACCCGGGAGGCGGAGCTTGCAGTGAGCTGAGATCCGGCCACTGCACTCCAGCCTGGGCGACAGAGCGAGACTCCGTCTCAAAAAAAAAAAAAAAAAGAAAAAACTTCACTTTTCTTATATATCAGAACGTTTTTGGTTTATCTAAACCACACCAAAAGTCTTTTGGTGACTTTCCATTGAGGACATTTCAACAGGCTAAATACAAATGAATGTTGCCTAGTAATTCTCTGCTTTTTCTTTTTTCTTTTCTTTTCTTTCTTTCTCTTTTTCTTTCTTTCTTTTTTTTTTTTTTGAGAGAGTCTCTATTACCCAGGTTGGAGTGCGATGGCATGATCTTGGCTCACTGCAGCCTCTGAACCTCCTGGGTTCAAGCGATTCTTGTACCTCAGCCTCCCAAGTAGCTGGGATTACAGGTGTGCACCACCTCACCCAGCTAATTTTTGTACTTTTTTTTTTTTTTTTAGTAGAAACAGGTCTTGGCCAGGCTGGTCTTGAACTCCTGGCCTCAAGTGGTCTACCAGCCTCAGCCTCCCAAAGTTCTGGGATTACATACAGGCTTGAGCCACCATGCCTGGCCAGTTCTCTGCTTTTTCTTATCTTTGCTACTCTAACAGTCTTGAAATTAGAAGATTCTTTAGGGTCTTAACTGTGTTATCTTGAATAGATAGCCTCTTTTGTGAGCTCTGCTTCAAAGGTTCTCTGTGCTTACTTTTATGTATGGGTGGTTTTTTTCCTTAATGGAATTTCCATTAATAAGTTCATATTCATTTGCAGGATTGCGGTTACAGAAAAAAATCTTGCATTTACTGGGCAGAAAGTGCTAAAAATTAAATACATCATCTCATCAATTTTAGATCCCAAGCTTGGCTTAAGGCCATCTTGAATAGATAAATGGCACCTTGGTCACTGGAAGTCTTCTGTGAAGTGAAGGTAGTCACATGGTTGTGACTCTGCTCATAGAGTTAATATTACCTAAACAATAAACTGAACTAAATTTAAGGCAGTGGTACAGGTGACAGATCCTAATACTCACGGATCTATTGTCTAGTGTTGAAATATGTTTACTTGATTTTAATTTTATATTTTAAATAACATTTACTGTTTAAAAAAAACCAGTTACCTATTATAGAAAACTTAAGAAAAAACTAGCACAGCACAAAGATGATCATTAAAATCAATCACAATCCTAACACCTAGGCAGAGTGAAATTGGTTATTTTTTCAGAGAAGTGAAGCAGATTAAGTTTAACAGCATTTCTAGAATAACTTCAATGATACGCCAGAAGGGCTCCCACAAGTGCAGCTGAGTATCTGTATGATGTGGGGAGTGGTCTGAGTGGCAGATGACTCAGAGTTCCTTCATTTGCAGTGGTTCTGTGTGTACTGCGTTAGGCAGAGTGTAGGCTCTTGAGGGCTCACAGAGAAGTTTGCCAAGTGCCTCTCATGACCCAGGTGTTCATCTAGGACTAGGAATATAGCGGTGCTCAGGACAGGCAATGCCCTTGCGTTCACGAAGCTCACCTTAGAAAGAACTGACCTGTGGGCACATCACTCCTCATGTTTCTGTTTCTTCACCCACATGATGAACATATTAATATTTATCTGACAGGTTTGTTGTGCGATTAGATGGGGAAGTCTACAGTGATTAGCACATAGCAGATACTCTGTCAATGTTTCCTCATTGCTGAATCATTATAGACAGGAATACACAGCAGATTTCTAAGACTATTGGAAAAAAAACAAGTTAAAGAAAGCAGCCCTTGCTCATGCTTTCCTGGAAAGTTAACTACTTGATATATTAACTGCTTATAGCATGAGCTGAAAGAATAAATCCACAATCTTCAATGTGGACAGTCTGGTGCAGATGCTAGTTAGTAGGTTATATAGAAAGGAGGCTCTTCATAGGATCTCTGCATGGAGGACTTCTTTGCAGCTTCTGTTGATTTTGTTAAAACCAAGAGTACTATAGTTTTCATTCATAAATACAGATGGTCCTTAACTTACAGTGGTTCAATTTACAATTTTTTAACTTTACCATGGTGTGAAAGGGATACACAACCACAAGGTTTCAGTCTTTAAGCATTGGTGATTCTTTAACCAAAGACTCTGTGCTGCCTTTTGACTTAACATATTTTCAGTTTACCATGGGAAAATTGGGACATAACCATATTGTAAATCGAGGATTATATGTACAGTTTTTTTATTGTTCTACTTCAGAATATAATGAAGTATATTAAATGCTGAAGTAGCTTTAAACACTTCAAACAAAACCAAAAAACACAACCATGAGATACATCTTTAGTGATATTGGAAACACTTCATAAGACTAAAACATGCAAGATGAAAATTCATGACTTAGAAGAAATCATTGTATGTTTAGTTCCTTGATTCCCTTCTGGTCTGTTTTTGAAGCCCTTTTGCAGCAAGTGAATCATAATAAACTAATAAGTTTTAGAGTGCCGATTTTCAAAATGTGATGCAACTTTTATGGTTCTGTACTTTATTATTAAATACATAGATGCAAATAAGAATTTTCTTTTTAATCTGTCAACGACAAGAATCTGTTGAAACCCTGCTCTGTGCCTTGTGCCATGCTGCTCTGTTAGGGGACTGGGGATGCCAGGGCATGCTGCCAGGGAGCTCTCGCCTCAGTGGGAGAGAGTAAATGCAGAGTGCTTTGCTATTGGTTTAAAAGAAAGGAACACAAATGTGATTGCTCTCTTACTCTGGATTTGCCTTTCTGGCATGTTGCCTGGTTCCCAAGACGAAGTCTCGGATGTGTACATATTTGAGAGTTCAGTACGCAGTATCTACTCACTGAAGTATAAACGAAAGACCATTTTTCAAAACAAATGGTATATAATATTTTTGTCTTCTTTAGGGCTCTGGAACTTCATCCATTCTCAATGAAACCTCTTCTGCGGCGGGCAATGGCCTATGAAACCCTAGAGCAGTATGGGAAAGCTTATGTGGATTATAAAACAGTGTTGCAGATAGACTGTGGTCTCCAGCTTGCAAATGACAGTGTTAACAGGTAATTAATCTGAGGCAGCTACCTAAAATCTAGTTGTTTTGTACTGTTTTTCCCTTCCCCTCCTTCAAGAACATGTCAAAGTATAGCTGTGTTCTCAGTTACTTTTATCGCCTCAATGATTGCCGCCTTTTACTCCATTACATCAAATGGTTCTCTTCCTTAACTTAATTTCTGACTCCCTCTTAATACATTCTGAGTTGTTCTATAATGCCTTTGTATTTGTTTTCTGATCTATTTATTACTGCTCAATCTATATATATATTTTTTGATCTTAGTAACACAGGATATAACTCATATGTGCTGCTTAAATATATGTGGTGATAAGAAGGTATTTACATTGCTATCATAAAATCAGTACTAGTAGCTGGGTACGGTGGCTGATGCCTGTAATCCTAGCACTTTGGGAGGCCAAGGCGGGCAGATCACTTGAGGTCAGGAGTTTGAGACCAGCCTGGCCAACATGGCGAAACCTCATCTCAACTACAAATACAAAAATTAGCTGGGTGTGGTGGCAGGCGCCTGTAATCCCAGCTACTCAGGAGGTAGGAGAATTGCTTGAACCCAGGCTGTGGAGACTGCAGTAAGCTGAGATCACACCACTGCACTCCAGCCTGGACAACAGAGCAAGATTCCATCTCAAAAAAAAAATTAAAATTAAATAAGTAAATCAATCAGTACTAGCTGTAGAGTAAGATCCAAAAATGTGGTGAAAACTGCTGTGTTGAATCCTCTCCTCCCACAGGATTTGCAGGTGTTCACTGGCACCATATCTGACAGTGGAAACATATCTGTTGTTTCTCCTGAGGAAAACAGCAATCTTCATGAGCCTGCCAGATATTTCTGTCATATGCCCTTGTAAATAGACACTTATCTAGGATGAATAGTAATTTATAATGGTGAAATAGCAAATAATTTGGATTTAATTTATATTATGACCTATTTACCCCCAGCATGAGAATGGGAAGGTAAAAACTTCCAGACTTCATCAATTGCTTTCCAGTGAAATTTGAAAAATTACTAGTTGGATAACATTTCTAGTTATGCATGATATTTTTTGATCCCATTTGCTTAAAGTATAACTTCTGAAATATTTATATGTTACACTGTACCCTGTCCTGGACCACGGCCTGCTCCCCTCAAAAAAGAAAAAAGGGGAAAAAAACGACATGATGTCCGTCTTTAAGCACACTAGAATATAGCTGGGTAGAAACAGTGTACAGCAGTTCATCCCCAGGCTGGGGGAAGGGATCACAGAGCGACCACGCCACCTGTGTCTGTATGGGCTGAACTTGTGGAGAGAGCACTTGAGGGGGCTTTGAAGGATGCCGAGAGAACGTGAAGAGACCTTAAACAAAATTGTCGAAAATGAGAATGGTAATTCAAGGTAAGTTTTAAAATCAGACCTTACCTTCCCATGTGGTCCCAGCCCTGCTGGAAAGATACATAGGCAGAGCTGACAACCGCTCTCTTGGTAGTCACAGGGAACCTGTCTGATCCCAGCCTGCCTAGAAGAAAGGGACATACATCCATTATCTGTGATGGGGTGAGATGACACTGAACCTCTGGCACCCACAGTCTCCTTGACCTTGAGCCTCCTTGGCCTTGATCAGGCAGTCTCACCTGGCCCTGCACAGCCACCCCACAGGGCGCCATCTGCTGCCTCCTTTTATGTGCCTGCAGGCCCTTTCTCCTTTTCGTCTTTGAATTCCTTCTCATCTATCAGGAGAGGACTTGCCTCCTCTAGGAAACTACTTTCCCTGATCTACTGTCTCCCTACCCCAGAGGTGCGCCTTAGGTTCCCTTTCTCAGTGCCCCCATAACACTGGGCCCTCTTTTATTACCCAGCTTCCATATTGTTTTTAAGTTTGCTGTCTCTCTGTCTAAAATTCTTTTCCTGTGGCTCTAGCAGGTGTTCCCTGAGGTCAGAAATTGTGTTTTTTCATCTTTGTTGCTGCACTGCCCCTATGTCTGCGTCCGGTAGACATCCTCAATAAAAATGAGTGCGTTTTCAAACAGAGAAGATAGGGTTCACTCCTTTGCTTTGGGGCATTGCTTGTTGCTTTTAATTCACCCCATCCTCGGCTTGGTAGTTTTCAAGGTAGAAGTGGAGAAAGTAAGATCTTCTCACAGTGTTAGAAGTTATCATGAAATGGAAAATGGGGAGACACCGGAAGTATCTGGCAGAGAGGAGGGCCTGATGAAAAGGCATTTTAAGAAGTCTAATTAATAGTAGGCTGAATGGTTGAAGGGAGAAATGGGTCTGAGAGACCATGATTACTGACATTTCTGACCTTTTTGCATTATGGTTTTTCTAAAAAATTGAGGTAGAATTCACGTACATAAAATTAACTAAGGTGTACCATGCAGTGGCATTTTGTACACACACCATCTTGGGCAGTCATCACTTCTTTCTAGTTCCAAAACATTTCCACCACCCCAAAAGGAAGCCCTGTACCCAGTAAGCAGCCACACCCCATTTTCCTTTCCCCCTAGCCCCTGGCAACCACAATCTGTGTTCTGTCTCTATGGGTTTATCTGTTCTGATGTTTCATCTAAATGGAATCATATATGGCCTTTTGTGTCGGGCTTCTTTCACTTAGCATGTCTTCAGGGTTCATCCACGGCATAGCATGGATCAGTACTTCATTGCTTTTTATGGCTAACATTCCATTATATGCATGTATATATCATATCACATCTTGTTTATCCATTCACTGGTTGATGAACATTTGGGTCATTTCCACCTTTTGGCTATTGTGAACAGTGCTGCTGTGAACATTGATGGACAAATTTTTGTTTGCATACTTACTTTCAGTTCCTTTTCGTATATGCCTAGGAGTAGAATTGCTGGGTAATACTATGTTTAACTTTTTGAAGACTGTATTATATTTGTTATATGTACTTAAGAAGGTTCATTTAAAGTAATTGACTTTTAAGACTCTTTTTTTAATTGAATGGTTCTTGTTGATATTTTGTTGATGAGGAGGCTTTGGTTTTGCCATATATATTTTTATATACAATATCTATTTAAAATTTTTCACTACTTCTTATTTGTGAATCCCATATTTATGCTTGCTTTTCCATCTGTTCCAGTTCATTATGGAAAATTAAGCAGCAGCAGCTTTTTTTGTTTTTAAATTTAAACATCTGTATTTATTTTGTTTCTGTCTTCCATTAACCATATTCCTCTCTTCCTCTCCAGGAATCTTATATGTTAAATTTCCCTGCATATACTTATTTATTCCCTGGCAACACATCATCTCTTTTCAGCTGCTTCTTCCTTCCTCTCTGCTGGTAATACAAGTTTTGCTTGAAAATTCTTTTTTCTCAAACTTCTTTTTCTTCTGCAATTCTGGGTGGTTATACATTAATTAAAAAATTTTTTTTTACCTTAAAGCATAAGATTCAATTATTATAACCAAAGATCACTACGGAAATTTAAGTTTAAGAAACTACAGGGAAAATATGTGCATTACATTTGTCTACATATAAATATAAAAGTTTTTCACACAAAAAGTATGTGCGACTAGATTTAACTAACTTGACTTTATTCTACTAATTGCCAGTAAACCAGTTCAGTCTTATGAAGCAGTTCTTTTTAACCAGATGTGTTCAAAAGACATAATTTTTAATTTTGTTTTTAAATCTAATTATGTCATTCTGTATGTTTAAAATAATGAATAAGTGATCACCGAGGACATTAATCTAAATTTTATGATGGCCATCAGTAAATGCCATTAATAAAAAAGCCCTTGTAGTAGAATCTAGTATCTTATTTTTTCATCCTCATTCATATGAAAAGAGAATAAATGGGGCTGGGTGCGGTGGCTCATGCCTGTAATCTCAGCACTTTGGTAGGCTGAGATCACCTGAGGTCAGGAGTTTGAGACCAGACTGGCCAACATGGCAAAACCCTGTCTCTACTAAAAATACAAAAATTAACTGGGTCTGGTGGCACATGCCTGTAATCCCAGCTACTCGGGGGGCTGAGGTAGGAGAATTGCCTGAACCTGGGAGGCAGAGGTTGCAGTGAGCCGAGATTGTATCACTGCACTCCAGCCTGGGCGACAGACAGACAAACAAACAAACAAAAGAATAAACTGATAATTATAGAAATGAAAAAAATACAGAGCAAGAAAGAGTATCTTAACCACATGTAAATGTTTTGAGAAAAAGCATTATTCATATGACAGCGAGCCCTTACCAGTGTTGGCAGCCAGTCTTGTACACCGGTTGTCAACCACAGTAGTTGGTAATGTGGTTATCATAATGTACAGTTTGGGCATAGAAATTCTAAAATACTTCTGATCATTCTCAAGAGTAATACATTATCAATTTAGTAATGATTTTAAATATTACAGGAGACATTTCTTCTAGGCCTCTTAAATTTTAGTTTTATTAACATATTTAACTTTCTCAAAAAATAAAATTTTATTATGTATACATTAAATTTTTTAACAAATTAAAAATGTCTTAATTTTTTGTTTTGATTAAAAAATAGTCTAAGTTGCATCATTTATGATAACTTGTAAAAATATTTTTGAAAACATTTTAGTTTATGTGGACAGAAAATGCTCAGGATTGCATGTTTTCTACAAGGAAGTACACATTTGCATAGCACTTGTAAATTTTACTCTTAATCTGACCTTCAGTAATATAAAAAGCAAACTAAATGATCAACAGAGAAAATTCATTTTCTCTTTAGGCTATCAAGAATTTTAATGGAGCTGGAGGGACCAAATTGGCGGGAGAAGCTGTCACCTATTCCTGCTGTGCCTGCTTCTGTGCCACTGCAAGCTTGGCATCCGGCAACAGA
This sequence comes from Theropithecus gelada, assembly GCF_003255815.1. Classification (NCBI taxonomy): domain Eukaryota; kingdom Metazoa; phylum Chordata; class Mammalia; order Primates; family Cercopithecidae; genus Theropithecus; species Theropithecus gelada. The sequence goes on from NC_037676.1 coordinate 102,543,102, forward strand.
GATAATCTCAAAACAAGCAGGAGACTCCAGCAGTCATCACCAGCAGGACATCACAGGTGGGGGACGCCTACACTCATTTCTTCTCAAGGTTACCTTGAGCTGTGTGTGTACTTTCACAGTAAAGCAGAGAGATAAGAGCATTAATTCTAGAATCAGACCTAGGTTTAAGTGAAGTCCCTGTTCTCCCTCTTTGGCTGGTCTCAAACTCCTGACCTCAAATGATCTACCTGCCTTGGCCTCCCAAAGTGCTGGAATTATGTTCTCCCTCTTTAAAACTACATGGTCTTAAGAAGTTGCTGTATACCTCCTGTGTCCTACTAGTATACATGTAAAAGTGTTTTTTGTTTTGTTGTGTTTTGACACAGGGTCTTGCTCTGTCACCCAGGGTGGAGTCCAGTGGCGCAATCACGGTTCACTGCAGTGTCGACCTCCCAAGCTCAAGCAATACTCCTGCCTCAGCCTACTGAGTAGCTGGAACCACAGGTGCATACCACCGTGCCTGGCTAATTTTTAAATTTTTTGTAGAGACGGAGTCTCCCTATGTTGCCCAGGCTGGTCTCAAACTCCAGGGCTAAAGTGATTCTCCTGGCTCAGCCTCCCAAAGTGCTGGGATTATAGGCATGAGCCACCATGCGTGGTTTGAGGCAGGGGAATGTATTAATAAATGTCTCACAAGGAGGTTCTCAGAAATAAATGGAGATGTCTATATAAAATACTATATTCTGACTGTGTAAACCTGTAGTAACCTCTTAAACATTGTTAACATAACTAATAAGAAAAAGAAGGCCAGGTGCAGTTGGTCATTCCTGTAATCCCAGCACTTTGGGAGGCAGGTGGATCACTTGAGCCCAGGAGTTCAAGACCAGCCGGGGCAACATGGCAAAACCCTATCTTTATAAAAAATATAAGAATTAGCCAACCGTGGTGGTGTATGCGTATAGTCCCAGCTACTTGGGAGGCTGAGGTGGGAGGATCCCCTGAGCCCAGGAAGGTTGAGGCTGCAGTGAGCTGTGATGGTGTCACTGCACTCCAGCCTGGGTGACAGAATGAGATGCTGTCTCAAAAAAAAAAAAAAAAAAGTTAAATAACATGTAGCTCTACAGTAGACCCTATATGTGATGAGGCTAAAGAGTAAGACTGATATGTTTAAAATAATAAAATAAAGCCCCACAACATAAATATAGTCATGTGCTCATAATGGTATTTCAGTCAACAGTGGAACACATCTATGACAGTGATCCCATAAGATTATAATACTGTAACTTTACTGTGTTTTTACTGTACTATACCCTTACCATACCTTTTCTGTGTTTAGATACACAAATACCATTGTGTTACAGTTGCCCACCGTATTCAGTACAGTAACATGCTGTTACAGGTTTGTAGCCTAGGAGCATTAGCTTGCACCATACAGCCTGGATGTGTAGTAGGATATACCATCTAGGTTTGTGTAGCCACATTCTATGATGTTTGCACAACAGCAAAATTGCCTAACGACAAATTTTGCAGAACGTATCCATTGTTGAGTGATGAATGACTGTGTAATGCAGGTACTTCCTTCTGCCTTTATCGTAGTTGTTAAAAAATTAGTATTCCTTAGTGCCTACATTATTACTTTGAGCATAGTAAGTAAGCATTTAATAAATGTGACTTCACCCTTGCTTTCTGCTTTAAAGCCAGCTAAGGCCCCATTTCTCCCACAAAGCTTAGAAACTCCATTTGTGTCCCCAGGCTGTGCTTCATTTTATAGATGCCCTGAGGTTCCTGAGCCATGATGTCCAGATAGCTAGTGTTGGACCCTCATTTTCTTTACTGCCAAGAAAGAGCAGACAGGGGACGTCTGCCAAGTAGATGATGTAGCAGTCCCAGGAAATTCATGGAGATCTGTAGTTTTCTAGAGCCCGTTATTAATAGGGCCTGACACAAAGCATTTGCTCAGTAAATAAGAGCTACTTCTTACTAACAAAATGCATCTATAGCTGTGAGCTAGTACACCATAGCACAGGTATAATCAACAGTGTTTGAATTTTTCTGTCCGTATTTGTTTACTGATTGATAGTGAGAATGGATACCAAAGGTTTAAAGACACTGGAGGATAAAAGCTTGAGAAAAATTTTTCAGCAAAATCTTCCCTGATATTCTATTTCAGGGTTTCTATACCAGGATTGGGAAAGTACTATTTGACCCTATTATGTCAGAATTTTTTTTTTTTTTTTTTGAGACAGGATCTTGCTCTGTTGCCCAGGCTGTGGTGCAGTGGTGCAATTTTGGCTCACTGCAGCCTCAACCTCCTGGGTTCAGGCAGTCTTCCCACCTCAGCCTTCTGAGTTGCTGGGACTACAGGTGTGTGCAACCGTGTCTGGCTAATTTTGTATTTTTTATAGAGACAGGATCTCATTATGTTGCCCAGGCTGGTCTCGAATTCCTGGGCTCAAGCAATCCTTCTGCCTCAACCTCTGAAAGTGCTGGGGTAACAGGTGTGAGTAGCCTAGACTGTATGAGATCTTTTGAAACATGAAACATGGGCAGAAATATCTGTGATTTGAAATAAAAGATGAAAAGTAAACTAGTATTTTATACAATTTGTGCAGAGGGACAAATAAGATTATTGTTTACATTCTGAGTTTACATTATAAATTTAAGGGGCTGGGCATGGTGGCTCTTGGCAGTAATCCCAGTAGTTTGGGAGGCCATGGCAGGAGGATCGCTTGAGGCCAAGAGTTCAAGACCAGCCTGTGAAACAAAGCAAGACCCCCATTTCTACCAAAAAAAAAAAAAAAATTGGCTGGGTACGGTGGCTCATGCCTGTAATCCCAGCACTTTGGGAGGCTGAGGCAGGCAGATTGCCGGAGCTCAGGAGTTTGAGACCAGCCTAGGCAACATAGCAAAACCCTGTCTCTACTAAAAATACAAACATTAGCTGGACGTGGTGGCACGTGCCTGTAGTCCCAGTTACTTGGGAGGCTGAGGTGAGAGGATGGCTTGAGTCCAGGAGGCAGAGGTTGCGGTGAGCTGAGATTGCACCACTGCACCACTGTACTCTAGCCTGGGCGACAGAGCCAGACCCCATCTCAAAAAAAAAAAATAAAAAAATAATAAATTTATCTATCAGAAGATTTTAAGATTGCAAAATCCAGAAGTTTAATTTATGGATTTTTATTATATATCAGATTATTCCATAGGATAAACTTATTACCTAGGTTTAAAACTTCAAATTTTAATATTTTGTGTATATTTGAAAACTTGGTTGTAAGTAACAGAAAATCTGTTGACTTAAAAGTGTAAGGGACGGTCTTGGCTCATGTCACTGAAAGGGCCCAGAGAGGCTGTAAATCAGGCTCAGCTCATCGAGGCTTAGGCTGTAGCAGGAAAACAATAGAACTGTAGCAGTTTTAGGCTTTACATCTGCACATATCAATGTCCAAAGCGAGAGGGAAACCATTGCTTTTGATGGCATTAAGAATGAGGAAGTAGCCCAGACTTGGTGGCTCACGACTGTAATGCCAGCATTTTGGGAGGCCAAGGCGGGAGGATCACTGAGGTCAGAAGATCGAGACCATCCTGGCTAACACAGTGAAACCCTGTCTCTACTAAAAATACAAAAATTAGCCGGGCGTGGTGGTGGGCACCTGTACTCCCAGCTACTCGGGAGGCTGAGGCAGGAGAATGGCATGAACCCGGGAGGTGGAGCTTGCAGTGAGCCAAGATTGCGCCACTGCACTCCAGCCTGGGCGACAGAGCGAGACTCCATCTCAAAAAAAAAAAAAAAAAAAACACCAAAAGAATGAGGAAGTACATTTCCTCAAAGCCCAGGCTTTTTAATCTGTTATTCTATTCATCTGAATTGGACCATGTGCCCATCCCTGAGCCAATCTCTTTGATGAGGAAACGCCCCATGCACTGACTGGCTTGGACCTGGGGTTTTGATCAGTGAGGTCAGCCTTCCCTGAACACGTGGTCTGAATAGGAGAGGGGTGATAGCTGAATGAATACTGAGGTCCCGGAAACAGATTCTGAGCAGGTTGTCAGCGATGTTCACGGCAAGTTAATAGGGATAGTCTATAATTCTGGTAATGAGCAGTTCAGACTCTGATTACAGATGAAAGAAAGCCCAATTTATAATGCCTCAAGTAAGCAAAAAACTGTTTATGGGCACTTACTATGGACAAGTCCCCAGGTGGAGTGGTTGCAGGGATGGCTGGATTCAGGACTCAGAGATTCCAGTTCTCCATCTTGGCCTCTTACTTGCTCTGATGGCCCCATTCTCACAACATCCCTTTTTATCACAAGATGGCAAAATAGCTCCTCTTTTGAGCCTTAAATTCCACAGGAAAGAACAAGAATTATTTTACAAGAATCTTTCAAAACATTTTATCAGCTCTTATAGACCCATCCCTGAACAATTGGATTACTATGGCCATAGGACTGATGTGCTGATTAATAAAATGATTATCCCAAAAGTTAGGGCTGGGGTGAGGTTTGCTTCACTTAAACCAAAGGAGCAGAGAATGAAAGATATACAATTTCCCAAGGAAATTTGGGGTGCCAGATAGATGTTCACTTCAGGCGTTAAGAAGAGTGTTCGCTATTCACAAAATAGTTGCCAAACAGAACACTGTGGATATTTGTATCCCATTTCATTGACTGGTTCTGTCGTATCCAAGCTTAACCAGAGGTCTGAAGTGCTCCTGTACCACTGTAAAAGTGCTGTGTGAGGCAGCATAGATGGAGATGACAGAAAACACTGAGGGTTGCTAGTTCACATGTGCAGCCTTACTGGAGATTCTGCCTCTTGTCATATAGTCACCTGAGCCCTGTTAGCATTGTTTGCTCAATTCTCTCCATCTCTAAGGTGGTTCTGGCCTCTGTCACTGTCTTTAGAATCCTAGTAGAGAAAAGATGGCATGTCAAGATGGATAACATGATGAAATTATTACTTGTGTCTTTTTTTTTTTTGAGATGGGGTTTCGCTCTTGTTGCCCAGGCTAGAGTGCAACGGCATGATCTTGGCTCACCGCAACCTCCGCCTCCCAGGTTCAAGCGCTTCTCCTGCCTCAGCCTTCTGAGTAGCTGGGATTACAGGCATGCGCCACTATGCTGGCTAATTTTATATTTTTAGTTAAGATGGGGCTTCTCCATGTTGGTCAGGGTGGTCTTGAACTCCTGACCTCAGGTGATCTGCCCGCCTCGGCCTCCCAAAGTGCTGAGATTACAGGCGTGAACCACCGCACACGGCATTTGTATCTTATTTTCTAATTAGAAAATAATAGTATCATAATTCTATAATTACTTTTACTTATAGCCTATTTGTCATTTTAATTTGTCTACAAAGTTTTGTTCCATTTAGATTTTTGCTCTGCATGCTGTGTGGTCAAGTTAATTTGCAATAGAGGATTTACTTACAGCTCTACTTAAGGTTTCATAGAGGTCCGTGTACAAATACTTCCTCTTTTTTGTTTTTTTGTTCTATAGATGAAAAAACATTTAAAGCCCTTAAGGAAGAAGGAAATCAATGTGTAAATGACAAAAACTATAAAGACGCCCTCAGGAAATATAGCGAATGCTTAAAGATTAACAATAAGGAATGTGCCATATATACAAACAGGCAAGTTCTTTGTAACTTTATATATTTCTTATGTTAATAGTTTTGATTAAAAATATTTTAAGTAACTTATTAACACAAATAATTGCCAAAGTTTTTGTGATGGTTCTAGGAATTTCTATAGCAAGCTGTCCTAACCAAGGGTTTCTTAAAGAAATGAGACTGCAGGAGTTCTACAGAGACTGGAAGCCTGAGGTGTGGGCGGGATGGGAGGTCTGACATAGTATGTGCCACCAGGTTCCCAAAAGCGACTGTGGCTGCTTTGGCTTGTGCAACTCTGATTCAGCATTTCCTGGCTTGCCGGCCTTGTTGCAGCTAGCTGGGCCTGGGCATTGTCCAGTGTGGGAGGAGCAGGAATCAATGACCTTTCAAAATAGTGTCTTACGGAGAACACCCTTTTCCTTCTGAAGTGCTGCGGGAAGGCACCAGCGTCATTGATAGTGTGCAGCAGGAATGGGCAGACTGTTGCTCAGGTACCATCTTTACCTCGTGGTAAAAGATACCTATATAGAATATGGTGATAGAATATTGGACAAAAGATGTCACTAAATCCAAAAGATGTCACTGAATCCAACATGTTTTTCTGCCCTTCTCCTGTTCAGCCTCTGTAGGATTGGGCATTATTGGCCACTCAGTTTTCTGTGAAGACTCCTCCTCCTCTTGGCTGCAGAGGAGGCAGGCAGCTCATTGCCTGCTTCTCTTCCTCTCCCTCTCCTTCCGTAGGCTTTTCTTTCTCTAGAATTCTCATAGTTCTGAGGGTCTAGATCCTTTTTCCTTTCTACATACTCTCGAGGCCATTGCATCCTCTCCCCAGGTCCACTTACTGCCTTACAATGATGTCTCCCAAATCTCTGTCTTCCGAGCTCCAGACCGAAGCGCCCCCCATCTCTTCTGCACTCAGGGCTGGATATCATCCCCGACCTCCCTCTTCCAGTCAGCAAGCTCAGATGCTCCTACCTTCTAAATCCCAAATCCATCTTCAGCGTGACCCTGTCTCCTTGCCACCACCCTCCTGTTATTCCCTTGCTCTGGGCCATTTTCCTCTCCTAAATGTCCACAGCACCGTCTTGGTGTCCTTGCACAGCTTTGTTCCATCATCTCATTCTCCAAGCTGTAGCCAGAGGGACTGTCTCAAACATGGCAAACGTGTCAGCCCCTATTAAAAACCCTTCATCGGACTTCCAGTAAGCTCAGTTTATAAAGCTCAGCCTCCTTGCCATGACTTCCAGTGCCCTTCGTGATCTGGCCTTCCTGCTCATCCAGCCTCATCCCTGCATTCCAGCCATATGGAACTCTTCTTAATTCTTCAAGAACACCATATTCTCTCCCACCATAGGTCTGTGTACTCGCTGTGTCCTTGGGCTCCACTCCCCGCTACCTCTGTCTGAACTCTTCCAACCCAGTGCGTTTACATTGGATAATTCTTAACTTCATACTCTAGATTTTGACTTAAATGTCACTTATTCCAGGAAGTCTTGCCTGCCTGCTCTGCGCCTTGTCTCAGCCCCACTGAATCTGATGTAGTTCTCAGCCGTGTGCTCCCAGAGTACTTTGCACAGATTTTATTGTGTTCACTTGTTTTAATGGTCTGTCTCTTCCACTTGATTGCATCCTCCTTGAGGGCTGTGACTGTATTTTGTTTGCAGTTGTATCCCCAGTGCCATATAATTGAATCAAATGTTAAGTTTCAATGGAAACCGCAGTGGTATAGAAACAGACATATTGAGCTATTTTCTGATTTTTCTTAGCTATCTAAACTTATAGATATCCAATCTTTACCTTTCATAATACTGAGTTCCGTTGCATTATGCCAGAGCTCTCTGTTACTTGAAGCTGTGCCAGTTTGAAGAGGCAAAGCAGGACTGTGATCAGGCACTTCAGCTAGATGATGGGAACGTGAAAGCCTGCTATAGACGAGCTCTGGCTCATAAAGGACTCAAGGTGAGGAAATCTTCATTTTAATGCATAAACTTCAGTTCTGAACAAATCAAGTGGTTTTCAAAGGATAAATCTCCAGATCTTGGGATGGGACTGAGATTATTCTTGGATTTAATCCTAGAACTGTACTAACCAGTTCTAAAACCTTGATAGAGGCCTCAGATTTCACCCCTAACCATAATGCGAAACTAGATTGCTTCTAAGATTCCTTCCAGCTCCAAAATGATGATTTGTTCTCTAGTTTTCTGAGGAATATTGTTAGTAGGTTCATTTTAAGACACAGGAAGGTTTGGTACTGTATTACCAAAAGCTAGTGGTAATGCTGCTGGTTCCTCCAGCAAGGATTGGTGTTGGAGGTTGGGTGGGGAAGGCATTAGAATGGAAGATGGGTGACCCAGCGGAAGTTGAGAGAGACACGTCAGTGACTTGAAAGCTTATAGTGATCTGGGCCTTAAACCAGCTGATGGTCAGTGTAAGTCTGTAGAATGCCATTCTTCTCTAAGAAAACCATACCATTAGTTTAGAAGAAAGTGGACATTGTCACTTTTCTTCATGCAGATTCTTCTGCATGGAAATCCTAATGAATGAGTGTTCATATTTATAGAAAATAACATCACAAAGAAAAACCAGAACATACTGGAAAATAGTATTTCCTGAAATAATTTTCTTAAAACTCAATTTTATTAAGGTGTAATATGATGAAGGTCATACATTGTAAGTATGCAGGTCATTGACTTTTGGTATGTGCATATCCTCTTGTAGCCAATATCCCAATCAAGATAAAGAACATTTTCTTCCGAAGGTGCTGTGTGCTAAAAATTAAAAATAACATTTTCATCTTTCTAGAAAGTTCTCTGTGCCCCTGTACAATAAATCTCCCTCCCTCCGCCCCTACCCTCAGGCAGCCATTCATCTGATTTCTACCACTATAGATTAGTTTTGATTCTTTTGGACATTACCATAAATCATATAGAATGGACTCTGCTGTTTGGCCTCTTTCAGCATAACCTGGTATTTGTTTATACTGTGTGGGTATCAGGAACTGTTCCTTTTTATCACTGTGTTGTATGAATATATCACAATTTGTGTATATATTCACCAGTTGATAACACTTAGGTTGTTTCCAGTTTGGGGCTGTTAGGAATAAAGCTGCTGTGACATTCTTGTGCACATTTTTAATGGATGGACTTGTTTACAAACTGTACAGCTGGAGGCCAGATGCGACTAGGAGTGGGGATAGAGGGAGATGGTCAGATCCTGAGGGGCTTGGTAAGCCATGCTGAGGAGGCTGGACTTAATTCTGAAGGTGGCGGAGGCTCCAGAGCAGGGTAAATGGTGGTGTAATGAATCAGATTTGGGGACCTCATGGAAGGTTGATCAGAGGGGCCCAGGATGAGGAGGAAGGCAAGTGAGAGATCACCAAGGTGAGAAGCAGGTACCTGAAGGAAAGTAATGTCCAAGGAAAGGGAGAAGTATGTTAGCTGCTGTGGCTGCTATAACAAAGCACCACAGACTGGGTGGCCTGAACCACAGAAATCTATTCTGGAGGTGGGAAGTCTCAGCGTAAGGTGTTAATAGGGGTGGTCTCTTCAGAGGCCTATGTCTCTGGCTTACAGATGCTGTCCTCTCCCTGGGTCTCCATGTGGCCTTCCCTGCGTGTGTGTGTGCGCGCCCACATCTTCTCTTTTTATAAAGACACAGTAATCTTGGACTAGGTGGGGCCTACTGATTTTAACTCGATTACCTCTTTAAAGGCCCCGTCTCCAAATATGGTTACATTTTGAGGTACTGGAGGTTAGAACTTCAACACAGGAATTTCTGTGGGGACATAGTTCAGCCCATAATAGAAGAGAAGGGGCCAATTCATGGGTTGATGGTAAAGTTGACAGGACATAGCAGTCAAATGTCTAGGGGAAGTGATGAAGGGGATGCCTCCCAGGTTCTGGCTGGGTGGCTGAGGGCAGTGGTGTGATAGTGGGGAGCATTCAGGAGCAGGGCAGCTTGGGAGTGGGGAGAGGATTGTTTTGACTGATTTAGTCTGAGATAGTTGTTTTAATTCCGTGCCCATCACTGAAAAGGAAACTATCTAGGTTCTGCAGGGAGAAGAGCAGTCATGTTGCATAGGATAGCAAATGAGGACCACCCAGGTGCACCGCATGGCCAGCTTTTCCAGATCATAGATCCACTCTGGTTGCAGTGCAGTCATGTCTGCACGTCCTGCCAGGACCCCCGTGCTGCCCTGTGACCCCCGCCCCATGCTGACAGAGCCACACAGTGTCCATGTGACCCTAACACATGCCTCCCCACTGGCCCTCTTTTTTTTGGTTAGCAACACACTCACTTCTTAAAAAATTTCCTAGATGGTGTATGGCACCACAAATTAAAAGAGACTCATTGAAATGTACTCACCTCTTTGAGCTTAGTAGATTTGGTAAATGAGGATCTGTATGGCTTACGAGTTTACAGATGGCCAAACTCTTGGAGCATGTTTACCTCTTAGTGGCTGCCTGACTTTCTGAACCTGGTGAGCTGACTAAAGGTCAGAAGCTGCACCCTAATGAAAGACTGGACTTTAATTTGTGTGGGTATCATCATTAATACTTCATTGGACTTTTCTATTTCCTTGGAATGAATTCTAGAAATTGTATTATGATGCACAAGAATAATCCCAAATTTGAGTAATCCTATCCCACCAGATTATGAGGCTGGTAGCTTATAGCTTGATTTGTTGTCCAGTAATTTGAGGTATGTGCCAGGTGAATTTAATTTCAGAATTCAAAAAAATGTTTGAGAGAGACAGGGTCTCACTATGTTGGCCAGGGTTGGTGTTAAACTCCTGGCCTCAAGCAATCCTCCCACTTTGGCCTCTCAAAATGCTAGGATTACAGATGTGAGTCACCATGCTTGGCCTAATTTCAGGATCTTCAAAGGCCACAACTGCTTATAGAATGTGTCAGAACTCACGCCCAGGCCTGTTTGCCCAGGGTGACTGCAATGAGGAAGTGGCACAGGGGCTCACCATGGTAGGTGCCCTGCCTTTAGCTCCCAGCTCAACACTATGCTTTTCTCAGATCTTCTGTTTGTTTTCTGACTTTAATAGTTATTTTTAATGGTGCTATCTTTGAAAAATATGAGCTTTCTTTAATGTACAGCTATTCTTTGTAAGAAAAGATCACTGAACATTTTGCTTTTATTTAAAATTTATTTCTCTTATTGAGTGCCAATTATGTGCTACGTGTTAGGAGTATAGAGGTGAATAAAGACATGGTGCCTACTTAGGGAATTTACACCCAATAGAGGATGCTGCAAGATCCACCCAAAAGAGGATGCCATAGAGGATGATACATACAATTGTTATGTATCAATACAAATATCAAAAAGAATATCATAAAATAACTTTACTTTTATGGTTTCATCAAAACTATTAATGGTAAATATTATCACAAACGTGATCATAATACATCCCTTTTTAAAGGCCTAATGAGGTTGTTAGCAACTTTTATTGCCTTTCTTGTCAAAGCCACATTTTCTGTTTTTTTGTTGTTATTGATTGTTGTTTATTTTTGAGACAGAGTCTTGCTCTGTCACTCAGGCTGGAATGCAGTAGCATGATCTTGGCTCACTGCAACCTCTACCTCCCGAGTTCAAGTGATTCTCCTGTCTCAGCCTCCCGAGTAGCTGGGACTACAGACATACACCACCACGCCTGGCTAATTTTTGTATGTTTAGTAGAGACAAGGTTTAGCTGTGTTGGTCAGGCTGGTCTCAAACTCTTGGCCTCAGGTGATCCACCCACCTCAGCCTCCCAATGTGCTGGGACACACTTTCTGTTTGTATGAGCTCTGCTCTTCCCTCTACACTGCATGGCTGGGTTCTCTTCAGGTCTTGACTTCTCTGACACCTGTAACTGTAGAAAAAGGAGGCTCTCTTGTTAGTATCCATCTCAACCTTTAGTTTTCTTCATGGCATCAATGACAGTCTGTAATTATTCATTTGTTAACATGTTTTTAATTGTTTCCCCTCATAGGACATAAGCTTCCATAAATGCAAGGCCTAAGTCTGTCCTCCCTCGTCTTGTCCGTGGTCCTCTTAGCTCCTGGCACATGGACATGCTCAGAGACCATCTGTGAGTGAATGAGCCTGGCCCCCTCTTAGCTGCCTCCTTGCCCAATTCTGTCTACGCCCTTGCTGCCATTCTACCCTCTCTTCATGCTTGTCTGCAGTGCTAACACTTGTCAATGTGCACTTTTTGTTTTCTTATGTCTCTTCCAACCAGTCAGGCTGCTCTTTAGGCAGAGACTTTCTGGATTCATGAAAATGATCCCATTGACTCCTAGGGTGTTGAGCTTCCATTTCCAAGGCTGTGGCTCACAGGTCTCTATTTCCAGTCCTTTCCCTCGAGCTCCACACTGTGTAATCATCCACTTTCTGGTCATTGCTGTCGTGATCATCCCATTCTTCATTTTTGTTTTTTGTTTTTTTTTTTTTTTTGAGACGGAGTCTCGCTCTGTCGCCCAGGCTGGAGTGCAGTGGCCGGATTTCAGCTCACTGCAAGCTCCGCCTCCCAGGTTCCCGCCATTCTCCTGCCTCAGCCTCCCGAGTAGCTGGGACTACAGGCGCCCGCCACCTCGCCCGGCTAGTTTTTTGTATTTTTTAGTAGAGACGGGGTTTCACCGGGTTAGCCAGGATGGTCTCGATCTCCTGACCTTGTGATCCGCCCGTCTCGGCCTCCCAAAGTGCTGGGATTACAGGCTTGAGCCACCGCGCCCGGCCCTCCCATTCTTCATTTTTAAAATGGGAACAATAAAAGGTAATATTTATAGGGCTGTTGTGAGAGTAAAGTAATACTTGTAAAATGCTTAAAATGGTAAGAATTAGCTTGTATTACTTCCTCAGCTTGCCCTCCTGCTCCACTCCCTTGCCTTTCAGGTATGGCTCCCTGCCTAGAACACTTAGAATATACATACAGTGTCATTTTCCCCCCTAGTAGGTTGCAGTGCTGGTGTAGGACAGTGGTATCTGGAGATTTGTTATACTTTGTAAATAATTTACTTTTATAAATTAGAGCAGATTTAAGGTTATCCCTTTAAATATATCCCTCTTGCTCTGGTGTGTTGCTACGGGGGAGGGGAAAGACATGTGGGATTACAGCTAGGCCCCCAGGAATGTCACATAATCACTAGCTCAGCTTATCTGTGCTCAGCCTCTTGTGCATGCTGTTAGTGATGTGTCATGAATACTTAAAGAGGTTACACATCCTTGCAGCTCTTTGCCTCTTCAGTTTGGTTTATTCAAAACATGGGTCTAGTCTGTAGTTTAGAACATAGCTTGTCACAACAGACTGACTTTGGGGCATCTGTCTCTGCTACTAGATTCAGTGGTCATGTCTTGTTAAATGCCCTTTCTTTCCCCTCAACTTCTTCAATGTATTGTGTGACTCATGGAAGATTAAATGTTGACTCTAGCCAATTTCAAAGAATAAACAACCTGGAAGGATTTTATGGAACAAAAGTATTATAATAACTACCATTTGCATAGTCCTTTATAGGTTTAAGCCACTTATTATTTATTCATTTATTTCTTGGTACAGCCTTGTGAAACTCTGAATAGAGCTTTTGTTCCCTTTATGTTAAAGATGAGAAGACTGAAGCCCAGAAAGGTTAAGTAGGATCTTGTTTAAGTTTCATTGCTAGTAGGTGCTAATACAAGGATGAGTTCATTCTTTCATTTATTCATTCAGCAAGCAACAAGTGCTTAATGCGTCAGGGACTGGGAAGGTTGTGGTGATACAGAATTTAACTTGCGTTTTCTAACTCCAGATCCTGTGCTTTTTCTTCTATAGTAGATGTTCACTGTATTATGGGTTATAATATTTCAGCTGCATACTCACCCCTTAGGCTCACTTTATAAGAGTGGTATTAAAGTGGACCCTGCACACATACTGCACAACTCACTTCGTCAACCCCACTCCCACTCAGGTTACTCTAGGCTCCTTCTATTTATGAAAGTTATTTTCTCTTGTCTTCCTACTTACAGAATTATCAGAAAAGCTTAATTGATCTCAATAAAGTTCTCCTACTAGACTCAAGTATTATTGAGGCAAAGATGGAACTGGAAGAGGTAACTAGACTCCTTAATCTTAAGGATAAGACAGCATCATTCAACAAAGAAAAGGAGAGAAGGAAAATTGAGATTCAAGAGGTATTTGTATTTGATTATCTTTTAAAGTACTCTTTTGGGGACCTTAGACTGGATTCTAAGGTCATATTCCTATGAGTTCTAAAACATTTTTAATTTTTGTTTTTATTCTGATGATCAGTGACAAAATTTTAACCAGCAACAAAACGTCTCCTTTGCAATGATAGCCATTTATTTCCCAACGTGGGTCCATGGATGGTACTGGGAATCTCTGCGTTACTGCAGTTCTTCCTTTCTTTGGCCTCCATCTGTACTGCTCCCACTCCAAAGTACACTGGGAACCAACGGCCACTGACTTTGCTTCAGGGTACACCTGGAGAATCCTGACGGGACTGATTTTGTTACAGGGGCCCTGAAAACCTCACCTCATAGAGGTTTTCCAGATTGATTCAGACCTTTTTAGCACTCTGAAATATGACTACCTCATCAGAGATCTCAAACTATCTCAGGATCAAACTGCCTTTGTGATTCAGATAACTAAAATGTTTTTCTCTAATATTAGGGAAGAATGTTAGGCTGTGAATCCCTGTACATTCATGAATGCTAATACCCCATTTATAGTCTCACATTTCCACTAAGAGTAAGAGGCTAATATGTAAGAGAAGCTAGGAAAGTTTTTTTTTTCTCTCTCTTTAAGGAAGGAAGAAAAAACTGTTTTAGGATAATCGAGCAATGTAAGCTAATTTCTCTGTTAAAATTTATTGTGAAAAGGAGATAAAACTGATATGGGCATTTATACAACAATTGTATTTATGGGAAGGTCTAAAAATTAAATTTTGTTGTCATAGTTTCAATGTCAAATAATTTTTTAAAACTTTTATGAATTGGATCTTATACCCTAAAACTTCTCTTCCTAAAAAAAATTATTACAAATTTTTCACTTGGAACTGGACTACAATACAGTCTACTAGTAGTTTTCAATTCTCATTCTGACAGACGTACTTAGGGTATGTGTGGTGATTGTGGTTCAGTGTCACAATGCGTTTTTTTTTACCTCATGAAGGTGAATGAAGGCAATGAGGAGGAGCCTGGAAGACCCGCAGGGGAGGTCTCCACGGGATGCCTTGCTTCTGAGAAGGGAGACAAAAGCAGTGGGTCACCAGAAGACCCTGAGAAACTTCCGATAGCCAAGCCTAATAATGCCTATGAATTTGGTCAGATTATAAATGCTCTCAGTACCAGGAAGGATAAAGAAGCCTGTGCACATCTTTTAGCCATCACTGCACCAAAAGATTTGCCGATGTTGTTAAGTAACAAACTTGAAGGGGATACATTCCTCCTCCTCATTCAGTCTCTGAAAAATAATCTTATTGAAAAAGATCCCTCACTGGTGTATCAGCATCTTTTATATCTGAGTAAAGCAGAAAGGTTTAAGGTAAGTGGCTAAGTATTTTATTAATACAGATTGGTCTTATTAGGGTTTCTGTAACTTAAAAATGTTACTTATGCTAACATTCTTTTTCTTTTTTTGCTGCTTTTAGATGATGTTGACACTAATTAGCAAGGGCCAAGAGGAGCTAATTGAACAGCTGTTTAAGGACCTTTCAGACACACCAAACAACCATTTTACTTTAGAAGATATACAAGCCCTAAAAAGGCAGTATGAGCTTTAAATCAAGATAATTAGATTTCTTCCATGCATGTACGTGTTCCAGGCATGTTAATGAGATGGTATTGTAACAGAGTTGCATGGATAAAACCTGGCCTAGAAAAGATCTTTTGGTCTGCACTATAAAACATTTTACTTATTTTCCTACATAGAACATGTATATTCTACAATCTGCTTTTTATTAGTTGTAAATATTTTCTTATGTACCAGAGCCAAATAAGTATATTTGAAACTTGCTAAAAATGCATTTTAATTTATAATATACATATTATTTTAATTACTTGTTAAAATTTTGAGTTAAGTTGCATTTCTTTGGGCTATGAAGGAGTCCTCTTAAGTTTGATAGAAATGAACTTCTTTAACATTCTTTTTTAAAAGTGGAAGTCATTAACAGTGATTATTATATCACATATCCTGCTAAGATACATATAAATCCCATTTTGTACTAGTACTCGTGGGTTACAGTCAGTTGAAATGAAATGCAACACTGAAGTCTATAACAAGAAATGAAATATTTAGAGCTATAAGAGGAATTTATTTTTTCTAATATGGAAACATTGCCTAATAGGTAAGAACAAAAATTGCCAAAAATTTCTACCACTTTTTACTAGATTTTAAAAAGCTACTTTCCTTTATATATTGCTTATATAAGCAAAAAACCAACCACTGTATTAAAGCAAACTAAGCCTGCATTTATATCTGAATTATTACCTCCATATTTTACCAAATATTTGAATGTCCCCCTTTCCCCCCTTTTTTTTCTGCTTTTATGACTACATTTATTCCTTTACTGTAAAAGAACATGAAGAACTCATATATGTTGAAAGCTCCTTTGTTGACTGGGTCAAAGTGAAGGAATTTCAATCTCCATCAGTGTACTGTCATTTATTGCTGCGGTTTATAGTGCGTTCCCCCTTTCTGGAGCATTTTCTTATTCACTTAGAAGTGAAGATAAAAGTTAGTATCATGTTTACTATTTCCATATTCATTATTATTTTATCTAATCTTTTATAGTTACAGAATATTTTAACTCATCTTGGGTAAACAGTATCTTTCAAACT
Organism: Theropithecus gelada; assembly: GCF_003255815.1. Lineage (NCBI taxonomy): Eukaryota > Metazoa > Chordata > Mammalia > Primates > Cercopithecidae > Theropithecus > Theropithecus gelada. Next base: position 102,559,510 of record NC_037676.1, read on the forward strand.
GTGCCATTTTTCTTTGAAACTGCTTTCTTTGTTCATAATTGAAAAATCTGTAATGGGACTTTAGTCTTCAAACAAAATTTCTCCTTTTTAATGTGACTGAATTTTTATAAAAGTAAATGGTGGATTGTTAGAAACGTATCCTATGTATGGAGTTTACTTACAGAAATGGGACCACTCTTTTCCTATACATAGCAACTTGAAATTAACTTTAGAGACATAAGGGAACTTTCTCTTTTGGTGCCTGACACAGTGACATTAATAACTGTAGGTGATTTTGTTGAGCTTTTGTGCTGGGCACTGTGTGTCACTTATCACACATTGTCTAATTTAATCTTCATAACTCTGCTACAGATGAGGAAACAATAGAACAGAAGGTTGTATAAATTAATGAGGATTTACAAATGTTGCAAGTGCTCTCCAAGATCCAAACCTGGGCAGTCTATCTTTTGAGTTCATATACTCTGTGCTGTGTAATGGAAAATATTAAATATGTGAATGGACTAATGGTTCAGGTCCTTATTCCTTAACAGCTACAGATGAGTAAAAGCAGATCAGTGAATGTAAAGTGGCAATTTTGGTATTTATAGTGGTAACACAGAGCAAGAGGAATGCCCAGGCCTGCCTGAGAGAGGGTTAGGAAAGGTTTCTTATGGGGCACAGTTCTTCCACAGCTTGAGTATGTCATATGGATAAGAGAAAAGGATGTGCCAGGCAGAGGAAACAAGATGCAAGGGTATCAAAGTGCATATTGAAGGTGCAGGTTGAATGAAAGTGTGAAGTTACTTGGCATGTTCAGAGAACTGCATGAATCTTAATATTACTGGAACATGTGGCTTGTGTGATAGCTGGATAGAACAGAAAATTGCATGCTGCATATAAAATGGCAGAAAATATCACAATTTTAATTATACTCTGGCATTCTACTCTTAACTAAGACCTGGTTTTCTTCCCCTTCTGGGCATACACAAGATTGTACTTTTCAGCCTCTTTGTAATTGGTTGGGGCCACATGACCACTTCTGCCAGTAGGGTTTAGGTAAAAGTGATGTGTCACTTCTGAGCCAAAGTATGCAAGATCTGGCCCCAAACCCTCCCTGATCTTTTCCCTTGCTACAGTGACAAGGCTTCCTGTTGCAGTCAGTGCAGTTACAAGATGACTGGCTTGGTCAGCCTGGTTCTTTGAATGCTGGTTTGAAGCAGGGTTCTGCCAGTCCATATTGGACACACAGAATGAACAAGCTTATGCTTTTTTTGTTAAGCCACTGAGATTTTTATTGTTGGTACTATACCCAAACACTTAACCTCTCAGTCTGTTTCTCTATCTCTTCTTTCTTCAGCCTTTAAATCTTTCCTGAGCTTCGACTTGTAAAGCCAACTTCAAACTGTTCATCTCTACACAGATGTCTCAGATACTGTAACTATACATGCCCTAAATGGAACTCTGTCCCCTGAAACTCAGACTTCACTTATCCCATAGTTCCACAAAAGGTACCACCATTCACACACTGGCCTAAGAAACCTGGGCTTCTAAACTTTCCTTGCTCTCAGTCCCCACATCTAATATTTCATCCTGGCAGAGATTTCATTACACAAACATGGAACACACACCCAAGATTAACTGCGTTTGCACAGGATGTCTTACCCACATTGTTTTGGTGTTTTTGAGTTTACTTGTCTGACATAAAATATCTGGTTCAGTTCTGTTTCCCACAGTGCTCAGCAAAATGCCTGGCATAATAGATTCAGTAAGTTATTCACTGAATGAATGATGCTTAGTAATTTTATAATGATATTTGTGGGTACATATATTACCTAAAGTATTTTAGTGGAATGTCAGCACTTGTTATATCTAATTGGTTTGCTGTAAATTGTGTATCTGGAAGGAGAAAAGTCTCAAAAGTAATTCCATACAGAGTGTGGGTTATTTAATCATCAGAGCTTAACTCATGCCTTAGGGACTTTATGAACAAAGTTTCTAGACAAAAAGGGTGAAAGACAAAATGTTAGAAAAGGAAAGGAAAGAAACTAAAAGCCCTTGAATTAAAACTGTGTGACAATTATTTACTAGGTGTAAAACATCCGAGCAAATCACAATCACTCTGGGCTTAAGTTTGCTTATTTTTAAATGTTAAGTAAATATCATCTGGGATGACAGGTTTGTTGCAAAATAACATGAAAATACTTCCTAAATTGCACACTTTTAAGAGACTAATATCATTACTATTTCTGGCTCGTGGGCAATGTGAAAGTTCCCTGTGTGCAGATTTTGAATGCAGGATTCCACACCTCCTATGTCCAGCCTCTTAATGTCTGGCCTCTGGAGTTGTTAACACATGCTTCCATGGTCACCCTCAGCCTCCTGATCTTAACTGAAGTAATGGACCATCCCATAGGACTACTCCAATCAGCTTCCCCTCCTCTTGACTCATCACCAGATCCTCTGCCTCCAACTGTTCCTCTCTGAAAGTAGTCTTACCCCTCTCTAATGCTGACCCCTGATCTTATCCCTCCCTTTTCTTCTAGGTCTCTCCTCTGAGAATAATACCTTCTCTTTCATATCTCCCTTTTCATTGCTGCCATCCTGTCAGCCTATAAACCTATGTAGCTATTCCTCACCTAAAGAAAAGTCCTTCTCAACCTTCCATCTTTCCATATACCATTGCTTTCAAAACTGGATAACTTTGTTTACAAGACAAAATGAAAAATAAAATGATTCTCCATTTTCCCCACCTCTCATTGAATCCTTTTTTTGAAGGAATTTTGGCTTCTGCCTCCCATCACTATTGAATTAAAACTCCTCTCAACATCCTTGATCAAACCCAGCAGCCTTTTTTTTTTGAGACGGAGTCTCGCTCTGTCACCCAGGCTGGAGTGCAGTGGCATGATCTTGGCTTACTGCAAGCTCCGTCTCCAGGGTTCATGCCATTCTCCTGCCTCAGCCTCCCAAGTAGCTGGGACTACAGGCACCCGCCACGACGCCTGGATAATTTTTTGTATTTTTTAGTAGAGACCGGATTTCACCGTGTTAGCCAGGATGGTCTCGATCTCCTGACCTCGTGATCCGCCCACCCTGGCCTCCGAAAGTGCTGGCATTACAGGCGTGAGCCACCGCGCCCAGCCCCCAGCAGCCTTTTCTTAGTCATAGAATTGTATTACATTGTAGCCTGGAGAGAATTGTTACAGATCATCTCATCTAAATCGTTTCACTTATATTGAACTCCAAATAAGAACACACATAAGGATATTGTGTATTGTGAAATGCTGACAAACTGTGACTGGTTTGGCCCTTTTGCTATCTGGGATTTGAGGGAAAAGGTGAAATTTGGAAGGGAAAGAAAGCAAACCTTAAGGACAGCTATGATACTGAGTCTAGACAGGCTATTATATTTCTTAACTGCTCAGAGTGAGCCATAATCTAGGCAAATTCAGAGAGTGCCTCCTTCATGAGCAAGATCTTAAAATGAAAAGGCCTCTACAAGTTGAGACTGCAAAGTGATAGATATATTGAGAATTTGTTATTTGTCAGGAAAGCTTCAAAGACATGGAGCTTTTAAGCTTAACCTTTTCATTTCCACTTAGGCATCTTCGTGAAAACTCCCTTTATCCTACCAAGTGGTGATGCCTATTGGTAGTATACTATTCACTAGAGGCCTCCCAGGAAGTAGTTCAGAAGGCTTGATTCTATGTTATGTGCAGAGATTAAGCATGAGTTATGGCACAGCATGTTGTTAAAGTGATTTCAAATGTATTTTCTTATAGTTTCTTTCCTAACACATGGGTTTTGCTCTCTAGGAAGAGGATGGAGCAAAGTGTGTAGTTGGAATTTGTTTCACTTTCCTATTAGCCTGTAGGTACCACTCAGACCAAAAGGACTCCCTAAAAACTGATGTGCAAGTCACAGAATTCTCCTGCCTGAGCTCTATCAAAAAGGGATGTCTGTAAGGAGAAATCTATCTCTAGAGTACTATGAATTTTGTCACGTTTATAGGTTTTTCGCTTGTTTTTAGAGACAGGGTCTCAGCTGTGTTGCCCAGGTTGGAGCGCAGTGGCATAATCATGGCTCACTGCAGCCTCAACCTCCTGGGCTCAAGCAGTCCTTCTGCCTCATCCTCCTGAATAGCTGGGTCTACAGGCGTACACCACCATGCTCGGCTTTTTTTTTTTTTTTTAAAGTAGAGACAGGGTCTCGTTATGTTACCCAGGTTGGTCTCAAACTCTTGGCCTCAAGCGATCCTCCTGCTTCAGCCTCCTCAAGTGCTGGGATTACAGGCATGAGTCACTGCACCCAGCCGAGTTTATAGATTTTGATGCCTTTTGCCAAAAATCAAAGAAGTGGCTGAAAGTCAATTGATATCAGAAGAATCAATGAAAAGCAAGAGACTAACTGCTTTCAGCAGCTCTCCTTTTCCTCTGGGAAACTGCTTAAGAGCACAGACTTTGGCATCAGATACACCTGGTATCAAATCCCAGCTCTACTTAGGAGCTGTATGACCTTGCAGTCTTCAGGTTCCTCGTCTGCAAAATGGGGTATCTTCCTACCATTTAGAGTTACTGGTTTATGTGGTTAATGTAAAATGCCTTCTGTTATTTGATAAGCACCTTATCTTTCCTTCCATGTGTCTAACTGCTTTCTTAAGTATAATGATCTCATCTATGTGTTAGAAAAACATAAGAAACCTCTTTTCAAATAGTATGGACACCTTAATAGTTATTTACTGGAGAAGAGGCACATATTAAGATCCCTCCAATAGCAATATTAATATGGAGAGAAGCAGTTAGTCTTGGACCTCTGGTGCCATCTCCTGGAAATTAGTCAGTCATGGTACAACAGCCAAAAGGTTACCCCACAACTTGAGCTACAGAGAATGTTTGCAATAGCATCTTTATTTTCCAATCTGTCATTGTTTTGAGGATGAACCAATACACTAAGTCCAGAGTCTGGTATAGGCTAATGGATGCTTAGTAAAGTTTGCTGAATAAATGAATCCAGAGGACACTGCCCCATTGGTGTTCTTGTCGCCACAGTTCAGATTAGGAAGTTCCTATTACAGAAATGTTTACAATGACACTCTAAATATTTCTCAAACAGTAGTTCTTGAAATGTTTGCACAGAGTCACTTGAGAATCTTAACAATCTAGGGGGTTGGAAATCTAAAAATCTCTCTTATGATGCTTAGGGAAGTTAGAATTTATGATCTACTGGCATAGAAGCTGAGGATGCAATAATTAACATCTGAATTGCATAAGCACTGCCAGTGAATGACACTATTTATGACGCTCTGAATAAGTATTGTGGGGGATACACTTTTAAAAAGATAGCCCCTGCTTTTAATGAGCTCATACTTCATCTGGAAAAAAAACTGGCAGTAACACCAAGTGCAAGAGACTCTCCTAGGAGAAAACAGCATCAATGAAACGTTCAAGTGTTAAAGGTACTAAAAGGGCCAAATAGGGTTACTCGAAAACATTTCAGGAAGAGGTAAAACCTAAGCCATGTTTAGAAATAGACTCAGGTCAATGAGAAGGAAGAGCTCAGTGTGACTGGATTACTTTACTGTAGAATTTCCAGTACCACATTGCACAAGGAAGGAACTTGGTAAGAAAAATTCTGCCACTGCAGGTATGCTTCACAGTACAGGAAACACAAACCAGACAGGAGACTTACAAAGCAACCTGAATTGATATTCTATTTTTAATAGTGACCCAAGTTCAAAAATAGCCTAAAATTTAATCTTACTACCTGCCATTAGATCTCTTTTGTATCAGTTTCCCATCTGTAAAATAGGACCAATTTGTTTTTATTTTTAAAAAGGCCAGGGTGTCCCTTTTGTATCAGCTGTTTTTTGTTCTTTGTTTTGTTTGAGACGCAGTCCTGCTCTATCACCCAGGCTGGAGTGCAGTGGCACAATCTCGGCTCACTGCAACCTCTGCCTCCCAGGTTCAAGTAATTCTCCTGCCTCAGCCTCCCAAGAATCTGGGATTACAGGTGTGCACCACTTCGCCTGGCTAATTTTTGTATTTTTAGTAGAGATGGAGTTTCATCATGTTGGACAGGCTAGTCTTGAACTCCGGACCTCAAGTGATCCATCTGTCTCAGCCTCCCAAACTGCTGTGCTGGAATTACACACTGCCTGGCAAAACAGGACCAATTATTTTCTGTAATTAAGCAGTGGATTGGGACGACTACTTCAATAAACATAATTTTGATCCTAATTCATACTTGTTCTAAAACAAGGGCAAAGATTTTGTTAGGGTGGCTACGATAAAAAAGGTGGGCAATAGTAAGTACTGGTGAGGATGTGTAGAAATTAAAAACCACATACACTGCTGATGGGAATGTAAAATGGTGCAGCTGCTTTGGAAGTTTGGCAGCTCCTCAAAAACTTAAACAGAGAGTTGCCATTTTGATCCAATAATTCTGCAACCCCTATTACTGAAAGAAAGTAGAAAACATATGTTCACACAAAAGCTTGTACACAAATGTTCATAGCAGTTCTACTCATAATAGCCAAAAAGTGGAAACAACCCAAATGTCCATCAACTAATGAATGGATAAACAAAAATGTGGCATATCCATACAACTGAATATTATTCAGCCATAAAAAAGAATGAGGTAGTGATACATGCTGTCCCTTGGATGAACTTTGAAAGTAATAAGTGAAAGAAGCGGGACACAAAAGGCCACATTTTATTATTCCATTTATGTGAGATGTCCGGAATGGACAAACCCATAGGGATAGTAAATTAGTAGTTGCCAGGGACTGAGAGGAAGGGGAAGTGGGAACTGACTACTAATGGGTAAAGGGTTCTTTCTGGGGTGATGAAAATGTTCTGGAGTCAGATATTAGTAACAGTTGTACAACCTTGTAAAAACACTGAATTGTACACTTTAAAATGTGAATTTTATAGTATGCAAACTGTATCTCAATTGTGAAAAATGAACGAAGTGGGGTGGGGAAAAGCAAATCACCCAAAGTAGTGAATAACTTAAGAGGCAAACTCTGCGGTTTTCCAATCAATCCTGATAAGGCCACCTACTTGAGTTTTTCAAGAACTTGCCAGGAGGGATAAAAACTGAGGAAGGCCGAAAGTCTACCTCCACCCCATGACTGGAAACAAGGTAAAGATGTCCTCTTACCCTTTCTATTTAACACTGTACTAGAGGTTGAAGCCAGAAGGGGTTAACATGTTATAAAAGGCATCCAGATTGGAAAAGAAGTAACCTTTCTTTACTTGCAGACACAATTATCTATGAAGAAAACCCTATAGAGGCCTGGCAGGGTGGCTCATGCCTGTAATCCTGGCACTTTGGGAGGCCGAGGCAGGCGGATCATCTGAGGTCAGAAATTCAAGATCAGCCTGGCCAACATGGCGAAACTCTGTATTAAAACACACACACACACACACACACACACACACACACACATTAACTAGGCGTGGTTGTACACGCCTGTAATCCTAGCTACTCTGGAGGCTGAGGCAGGAGAACTGCTTGAACCCGGGAGGCGGAAGTTGCAGTGATCTGAGATCAAGCCACTTTGATTTACAAGGTCGTAGGATTCAAGATCAATATACAAAGATTATTTTATTTCTGTATACTAGTAATGAATGTAATCATAAATTGACATTTTTAAGAGATCTGTACACTGAAAACTATAAAGCACTGTTGAGAGAAATTTAAAAACTGAAAGGACAGATATACTGTATTCATGGATAGGAAGACTTGATATTGTTAAGATGCCAGTTTTCCTCATATTGATAAATAGGTATCAATGGTATTTCAGTCAAAATCCCAGCAGACTTTTTGGTAGAAATCTAGAAATGGATTCTAGTGTAAACACGGTATTCAAATTACTGGGAAAAGGAAAGATTACTTTAAAAATAGTGCCATCACAAATGGCTTTCCATCTGGAAGAAAGTAAAACTGGACCTTTATATTACACTAAATGCTAAGATAAACTGAAGATAGATTTTTAAAAATATGAAAAATTCAAAATCTCACTACAAACTACCCAAAGAGACTACAAGTATAATTTAGAAAGAGAGGAGAGCTTAATCATGACCAGAAGGTCTAAAATATTACAATTAAAGACACACAACAGGTTTCATATTGCAGAAAAAAAAATGTAAAGAGTATGTGGAAACCCTGAACTATCTGCATCTTTTCTGTAAATCTAAAAATATTCCAAAATTAAAAGTTTATTTAAGGATAAAATAGAATGCACACACAATGCTAATAAATAGTCAAATGACGTATGTGGAGAAAAATACAAGAGTCAAACTATTAACAGCTACAGTATAAAGATATGTTTCTTTTCTTTTTTTTTTTTAATTTATTTTTCTGAGATAAGAGTCTTGCTCTGTTGCCCAGGCTGGAGTGCAGTGGCATGATCTCAGCTCACTGCAACCTCTGCCTCCCGGGTTCAAGCTATTCTCCTGCCTCAGCCTCTCAAGTAGCTGGAATTATAGGTGTGAACCACTGCACCCGGCCCTATTTTCATTTTTATTTATTAACAGAGATGGGGTCTTACTATGTTGCCCAGGCTAGTCTTGAACTCCTGGCCTCAAGTAATCCTCCTGCCTCAGCCTCCCAAAGTGAGCCACTGCACCTGGCCAAAATACCTTTCAAACTGACAAGAAAACAATAAAAATAAATAAAAATAGACAAAGGATGTAAGAGCCAATTTAAAGAACAGCAAATTCAAATACCATCTTCCACCTCCTAGGCCAAAAAAAAAAAAAAGAAAACACAAGATGATATACACATTTACTAGTCAGGAAAATGTAACATTAGATAATAGATACTACTTTACACCAAACAGTTTAAAAATTTGTAAAGCTCTAATACCTATCGTTAGTAGAATGCAGGGAAAAGGGAACTCCTGTATTGTTAGCAAATTGTAAACTGTGACAGCCTTTTTTGGGAGACAATCTGGTAACCTTTTAAAAATTCAATATACATGGACTTTAACCTAGTCATTTGATTTCCTTGAATCTATCTCCCATACTTAGAAGTACCAGAATATAAGGATGTAAGTATTACAATGTTTTCTGCAGTGTTTTATATTGAAGAAAGAAACAACAAATAACAAAGTGAATGCTCATCAATATGAGAATGTCTGAATAACTGCAGCACATCTATACTACAGAATTCTTAGGCAGCCATTAAAAAGAATGAATTGGAGTCATACAGTTGACTTGGACAGATTTCCCAAAGATATTACTGAGAAAAAAATCAAGAAAATTAACGTACATATGCATTGTATGTGACTATGAACATGGAGAAAACTGGCATCACACACATTTTGTCATTTGCACTGGTTATGGGGGAAGATAATGAGGGAAAGAGGCAGAGAAGAGAAGGGGAGAACAAAACACAGAAAGGTAAGGAAAAAAGGATGGGGAAATAATTTGTTTGTGCACATTTTATTTAAGCTTTCAAAATAGAAAGTCTCTAAAACATCAGTTCATGATACCTCTAAAGCAACTGTGATTTCTTTATCTAGTTAAAAGTATTACATTTTCTTTAAACAAGCAAAAAAGCAACAAAAAGCCCCCAAAAGCAAAATTAAAATGTCTTGGCTATATTAACCCTGGAAATTAGGTTCCAATGGCTGTCATACATGGTAGAGTATTTGTAAACTAACGTATTTGGTATAAAACCTTGTTAAAAGTTAACTGTCTTTTCAGCCACTGTATTGTTTCAAACAACTTATTTTACTGTACAATATTATGAAGTGACTGGTTATCAACCCTGAGTCCACAAACATTCTCATTCCCTTTGCTCAGTCGTTGTTCTGTCCCATCAGAATTTCCTATATAAATACCTTTATATATACTATATAAATACTATAAGTATAGAAAAAATAAAAGGAAAGACAAGGTCCCTGCCCTCATGAGACTAGAGTTTAAGATTTGTTCTCCTAATATCTTGAATACAGAATTAAGAATCTGGAGGTATTAATACCTGGAACACACAGTGTTATGAATGTCTATTATTTTACCTCCATGCAGGACAAAAAGTGGCAGAAGTATGTGCTCCAGTGCTATTTAGGCAAAAGGCTAGAAAGAAAAAAAAAAAGCGAAAGCAAAACTATCTTGTCACCAGCCAGCCCACACATTCTAGAATTAATCAACTCTTACAGAGCAGAGACTGCCTTATCTTACTGCTCATATAGATGAAAATGAGCTGCTTACTAACCCTGAAAACCTGGCTCTCTCTTGTACTAAAAAACAAACAATTCAAATGCAGACAGTCTTAATAGCAATTTCTACCAAACATTCGAGGAAGACATCATTCCAATCTCACATACTCTGATCACTGAAGTCTGCCCTAGGTTAACATTTGAAGAATCAAATTCACCACATTAACATATCAAAGTAATCACAATTATATAGCAGATGCTCCCCCCACCAAATAAACAGCCAATAAAATTCAACATATTTTCCAAGGTAAAAACTCTTGGCAAACTAGGAGTTAGAAGATAATTTACTAAATTCAATAAACGATATCCTATATGTGCGACAAATAATAGCTGAAATGATGAAAGGTTTCCCTTTGAGGTTAACAAATCAACAATGCCCCCTATAACCACTGCTATTCAGAAGTATACACTAGAAGTCCTGGCCAGTGCAAAAGGCCAGAAAAATAAATAAATGATGCAATGATCTAAGAGAAAAAAACCAAAACAATGGGAATACCACCTCTACCACTTAGCAGCTGTGCAACCCAGGCAAATTACTGAATATCTCTGTGCCTCAGTTACCTCCATCTGTAATGAATACCTCCTTCAGAGTTGTTCTGAGGAATAAGTATTTTATTTTGAACCAACTCTAATGATAATTAAGACTTTAATATATAATTTGATATACAATTATCTTTTGCACCTTTCTAAATTATATGACCCCTATTCACTGTTCAAGGTCAACTTAATATTAGTTTTTAATTTAACTTTTAAGTTCAGGGGTACATTTGCAGGTTTGTTATATAAGTAAACTTGATAAGTTGTATTTTTCTTTTATTATTTTTTATGTTTGCTTTTCTATAAGTTACTATTTTAAAAGTGCTCAGAAAGTATTTGACACTTCAAAGCACTGTAAAAGTGTTTAATACAAATATTCACAAATAACTGTACAGTGATATCCCAAAGAATCTGGGGATAAACCATTGGAATTAAAAGAGTAAGATTCACCGATACAAAATTGTTATACAAAATCAATGGTATTTCTGTATACTATTAGTTACGAACAGAAAATGAGGACGGGCTTGGTGGCTTAACGCCTGTAATCCCAGCACTTTGGGAGGCCGAAGCGGGTGGATCACCAGAGGTCAGGAGTTTGAGACCAGCCTGGCTAACATAATGAAACCCCTTCTCTACTAAAAATACAAGAAATTAGCTGGGTGTGGTGGTGGGACGCCTGTAATCCCAGCTACTCGGGAGGCTGAGGCAGGAGAAACGCCTGAACCCAGGAGGCAGAGGTTGCAGTGAAGTGAGATCACACCACTGCACTCCAGTCTGCGCAACAAGAGTGAAACTCTGTCTCAAAAAGAAAGAAACGACATTTTAAAAATATATCATTATTATAGGATAAAAAATATCAAGTACCTGGGAATGTACTTTAACAAAAGATGTAAAAGACTTCTATAGGGATAATTATAGATTCAATGTAATCCCAATCAAAATTGGTGAAACACAACAAGGTTATTCTGTTTATGGAAATGTAAAGTGCCAAGGACAGTCAAGACACCAAGGAAAAAACAGTGGCAGACTTGACCTATTAGATAGCAAACTCAGATTTCAAGACTGATGTCCACATTGTCCACTAACTCACCTTGGAGATGCTTCTGAGATGTTCATCCACCAGGTATGTTTACATGGTTCCTTCATTTCCTTTAGATCTTGGCACAAATGTCTTCTAACAGAGACTTTTCCCGTTTTGCCCTGTATAAAACAGTACTGCTTCCCCCAAACCCCAGTCACTCTTATTGTGCCCACCTCAAATTTTTCATAGCAACCATCATCTGGTTATTTTACATCTGGTTCCATTATTTTAAGCTACATGTACATGTTTATTATTTTTGTATCCTCCAAATTCTAATATAAGCCTTCTGAAGCCAGGGTGTTTATTTGGTAGTATGTTGTTATTTCCAGCATCTACTTTGTTGAATGAATAAATTGGTAGAAGTCACAAAAATTCTGACTAGCATATGATGTACAGTGATTCAATTTGAACTAAATTTTAAAACTGCCAACTTTTTCATATCCATCTATTAAATGATAGCCACCCTAAATAACATAACTCTCCCCAAGTGTAAAATACTATTTTTGGCATTCAAAAATCAACCAGTATGTAAACACTGGCTGTTAGCAATGATATCTCATACTCTAGTGAAGGAAATAAATGAAACAACAAATCCATTAAAAGGAACCATATGAAATGTAGCCTTGAGAAAAGAATTTTTTTTCCTCAGATCCAAGTACAGACTAGAATCTGTAAGAAGCGTGCTGACTCTGAATGGAAAGGCAAAACAATCTGTGGAGCAGGAGTTTCTTTTGCTCATGTCATGTAGCAATTAATAGCTCTGACGGTTTTCAACATATACTTTATCCTTTGGTGAATGGTCTATACGTTTACCTAGACAACAGGCTAGGGAAAGCCTTACATGTTTACAAATTAACACAATTTCCAGCAAAATAAGTTAGGAGTGGTGGATTATGTGCATTTAATATAAAAAGCTAACTAATTCAGCACTCTGAAGCTGTGCATTTGTACACTGAGGTGAATCTACCAGTTAAATTGGTGGCCTACATAATCAACAGTAGGATATACTATTATAATCTTTGTATTTCTTTTCTCTCATTACCAGATGATTTTTCCAACAGGCTTTAAGGTACAAAGAGTTTTAACAAGATTTCATTGAGTTAAGGTTTATTTTGAATACCCTGGAGGTATCTCTTGTTCGAGGCTAGCCCAGAGTTGAGCTCCAGGGAAAACTGGCTTGGTCCTAAATTAATCCAACTTTGAAGGATCCAGGAGACAAGGAATTTCTGAAGCTAGTTTTAAGGTGAGACTGAAGTGGTACTGGTTGGGAGTATCACCAGAAGGTGTAGGGTGAATGAATGCAACAGCCTCCTATAGGGCACTATTTTTGCTGTGTTCCTCTGAAGATCATTTAGCTTTCCATTTCATCTTCAGCCTTTTAAAGAAATGTCAAGAAGGCAGTCAACATATTCAGAAGATTATTTTGGTCGAGCATTGTGGTTCACGCCAGTAATCCCAGGACTTTGGGAGGCCAAGGTGGGCGGATCACTTGAGCTCAGGAGTTTGTGACCACCCTGGGCAACATGGTGAAACCTGTCTTTACTAAAACACACAAAAAAAATTAGCCGGGCGTGGTGATGTTCGCCTGTAATCCCAGCTACTTGGGAGGCTGAGGCGCGAGAATTGCTTGAGCCCAGGGGGCAGTGAGCCAAGATCACACCACTGCACTCCAGGCTTGGGCTACAAAGTGAGACTCCATCTCAAAAAAAAAAAAAAAAAAAAAAAAAAAACAAAAAAAAATTATTTTCATGAAGTATTAACTATATACCAGAGAAACAGAAAAACCATCTACGCATTTTACAGAGGCTACAAGAATAGAAACCATCTGATTACAATTAGCTTGAATTTAAATGGCTCCAGTTTCATAATCTAATGTTGCTAGAACAGAATCTCTTAAAACAGTCTTTTAAGATCTTTTTACTTTTTTCCCAAGTTAGCTGATCTTTCCATTTTTCAAAGATGAGGATTTATAATACTGATTTCTCTTCACAATTTAATGATACATATATTTATTCAAGTTAAATTCAACCAATTTACTCAAAAAAATTATGTTTATGTATATGGCATCTTTTCTTCTGGTGGAAAAGCAGGAATTAGACAGGAAAAAAGGGTAGTTTCTAATACTGTTGAAAAGTTCAGCAAATGCTTTCCTTTGGGCTGAGACCAAAAGGCAGAATAATCACAAAGGCTTGCAATATTTATGAATACTACCACAGGGCCAATGAATATTCCCATTCTTATAATAAAACACTTGTGCACACACCAGAAGGCAGCAATACATTAGTATTTACATTTATTTAACGTATGCAGTTTACACACTCATTAAACAAAATTGGAATGCAAACAAATATACAAATACCATAAGCATTATCAAATAAAATAACTGGCACTAGTGTTATAAGCATATTAATGGACCTGGTAGGGAAAAGTGATGGAAGAAGACCGCAGCCCATGGCATTTTTCTTTTTACCAAAAGAAAACGCTCAATAGCACCATAATGGTAATACTTAAAAGAAATACATAAGATAGAACATTTTAACTGCTATCATTGAGGTTAACCTGCTTTTATTTAAGTGAATTATACAGGAAATTAACAGTACAGGCAGTATTTTGGCCAACTTCTGCTTATGTCAGCTGAACATTGTCCATAAACAAAAGCAAAAGAAAATAATGCTAATCATACATGGACCTTTTGTACTTGGTACAAGCTCTGCACCGTGCTTTGATTTCATGGTTGGAGAAGATACGCATGTGTTAAAAATTGAGGTTATGTAAAGTTATTCACTAAAGCCTGAGTGTGTCTTTGGTAGGCTAATACTTTTTCAGCATTATTATTAATCACATTCATGTTTATCTATTTCCTGTATTTTTCTATATAATCCAAGGTGACCAGAGAAGACATGGAAAACAACACAGCAAAATCCTCAAATAACTAGGCCATTAAAACCCAGTCAAACCCAAAGGCACCAAGAATCAATGGGGTACAAATTTCCCCTTAGAGAAAGGTGGTTTTTTTGTAATACTTAAAACCTAATGGGACTTTATTTTATAGTTTTATATATCTTATTTGTTGCTGTCATATGCTTAATTACTTACCTTTACATTTTTCCTCTAAGATGGCATCAACAATATACAAGATAGAGTACCACGTATTTCTATTTCAAAGTTGTGCAAAAACTGCCACAATCTTGCTCAAAGTGTCTAAGTATCCAAATGGTAGCAAATGAGCTGCTTTAAGCTTTATATAACCACATTGCATATGAAGAAAAAAAATGAAATTTATACCCAGATATAAATAGAAATGTTACAAAGAGTATCATATACTGAGAGTAACCTATGCAGTTCCTTTAAACTTATCTCTTAGTGGTTTCAATAAAATATCACTAACCACTTATCCCTAAAGCCTCAAGTTTTCATTTGAATGCTGTAGAATTGCATTAGTATTTTATATTGATTATAAATTAAGATCAATTTCTATCTAAGTATGTGCTTCAAGCAATGTTTTGTGGCAAACACACAAAACGTGCTTTGCTCTTCAAATTTATTATCCTTAAAATAATGCACTTTTAAAGCCTTCATTTCATAGTTTGGTAACTAAGATCCACATGACACACAATGCCTTGCTGAACACAGAAAATGTACCTGCATTATGATAATGAAACCTGGCTTTTGCTGGTAACCTGAAACTTAAGAAGTCACATGTAGTTCAACCAGCTCCAAACACGGTTGTACAGTGGTAATTATTTTGCAGCATTTATGGGCCTAAATTTCAGTCTGAATTGCAACTTTTAATTCCATTGTCTGATGTGAGTGGTTGTTATTTGTTTCTTTTAGTGTATCACCAAAATATAAATCAACATTAGATTTTATTCCATTTTTACTATGTTCTTCAGCAATATGATTCAACTGTGGAACTTCTGAACAGGAAGCAGTTTGGGTAACCACAGAAATGCTACACTGATGTGGGGAATTTTCCAGACGGTCATTTTCTACCTCAGGAAGAATGTTAACAGTAGCAAAGCGGGTGTGATAATCACTGGAACCATGACTACAAGAAGTTTTCATGCTTTCTAGGTCAGAACAACTAAATTCAGAAAAATGACTAGAGTGGGAATCTGCTACAGAAGGCATACTGTCACTGAGGGATGGAGCCTCAAATTCACTTGAGTTCGTGCTTTGTTGTTCTAACAACTGTGCATCCATGTCCTCTCTTGTCTCATTTATCTTCATGTTACCCTTTTTCCTCAATTTACCACTTTTTGATTTTTTCCCTGCTGTTGCTTCTTTGGACCACTTGGTGGCACTAGATTTACCTTCAGGCAAGCCACTGGATGAACCACCAGCATGACTCCGGGTGGCACTGCCATCATCCACACTACTGCTTCCACTGTTGTGCCTGAATTTGGATGGCTTTGACTCAATATCTACTTGCACCTCCATACTGTTGCCTTCTCTGAAATATAAGAGTAACAAATACAAACATAATTGCTGACTTCTTTTTGTTCAGATGACTGGGGGCAGGGTTTCTGTGTGGAAAATTCAGACTATACATAAGCTATGAGAACATCTTAACACAGGACATGTCTACTTAAAGAATGTACTCGATATAAGAGAATTCTTTCTAATGCTTCAATTTTTTAAAATAGTAGTAAATACATTTATTGCTTATGCTGTTCTAGACACTATGCTACTTTTTTTTTTTTAAAGAACAGCTTTATTCAGATATAATTCCCCTGTTTAAAGTGTACAATTCAGTGATTTTTAGTTGTGATCAGAGCTGTGCATCTATCACCACTACCTAACTTCAGAACATGTTCATGATCCCAAAAAGAGATCTTGAACCCATTAGCAGTTAGTTCCCATTCTTCCCTCTCCCAGCCCTTGGCAACCACAAATCCACTTTATGATCTATAGAGATTTGCCTACTCTGGACAGCTCACTGTTTCCTTTTCTCAGAGAATTTAACAGTTGGTAATCACTTTTCACTGGTAATCTGTCTAATGATAGGAATTATTCCTTTTAAATTAATTTTACAAATACTTTCGATTTTATAACAGTTTTTTCCTTACTTGTCCAATGGGATGTAGGAATTCAGAATGGATCCTGCCATTGCTTTGGTGCTGGCATTATCACTAACTGTTCCCAAGCTGACTGTGCCAGATTCTCCACTTAGACTGTACCGTTCTTTCTGTACATCTGCTTGTACTTCCAACCTTAAAGGGGGGGTATGAAATCACCAAAATTATATTTAATATCAGCACTATTGGAATATGTATCCTTAAATAATTCAGTTAAGAACCCCAGTAACCAGAAGCTATTTTAGGAACCATTTTTTAAAATTTTCCTTTTATTTAATTTAAATTCTACTGCAGCACACTGCATAGTACCAGTCATCCAAATAAAATGGGAAAAATTAGCTGTCTGCCAAGTAAAGTAGTAATAAAAGAACACAAAAAAGACACAAAGGATTTTCACTTAAATGTACTCCATTATTCTCACTCAGGATACAGCACTTTGTAATGTTTCAATGCAAAACACAAAGTTAGAATACAGTATTAATCATTAAACATGACAGACCAATGAATCCAAAAATCCTGGGCATCTATATTAAAAAATGGCTCTATAAATAACACTTGCCTTTTGATATTTTATTTATTTATATATATTTTTAGAGACAAGGTCTCGTTATGTTGCCCAGGCTGGTCTCAAACTCCTGGCCTCAAGCTATCCTCTCATCTTGGCCTCCCAAAGTGCTGGGATTATAGGTGTGAGCCACTGAACCCAGCCAACATTTGCCTTTTTAAAAAGAGGTAATATATACCACTATAACAAAGAGTTTGTATTTAAAATGCAAACTACTGAAAAATAAGATAAATATGTCTAATTTATCTTTTAATTCATGTATTCTCCCCTACATTTAAAAAAGGCAAGGCTATTAAGCCTAAGTGAAAAGTAGTGAATTAAAGAGAAACAGGGGAAGATAATTTTTCCTACTTATCTATATGGCTATTGACAAAACACTTGGTGAGAACAAAGTAAGCAAGCATTAATACATAAAAGGACCCTAGCCAATGATCCTGGTCCCAGTTCACACATTCCTGGATGTCCTGACTCCACCTGTTCCCCAGGACTCAGCCGAAGTCCCATCTCCTAACATCCGGCTGTTGTTACCCACAGAGGTAAGATCTAGGCTTAAGTATTGCCTTTGCTTCAATGTCTATTGAAGCAGCTGCAGCAATGATTTATAATACAAAATCTGACAAGGACAGTGAAAAAATTGGCAGAATGTTATTGCTTAGACTTAGAAATCTACCACCAAATTTCTTTTTTCTTTTTTTTTTTTTTTTTTGAGACAGGGTCTCACTGTCACTTAGGTTGGAGTTCAATGGTGTGATCTCGGCTGACTGCAACCTCCACCTCCCAGGCTGAAGTGATCCTCCTACCTCAGCCTCCCGACCAGCTGGGACTACAGGTGCATGTCACCAAGTCCGGCTAATTTTTTATATTTCTTTAGTAGAGATGGGGTTTCACCGTGTTGCCCAGGCTGGTCTCGAACTACTGAGCTCAGGCAATCCACCTGCCTTGGCTTCCCAATGTGCTGGGATTACAGGCGTGAGCCACTGCACCTGGCCCCAAATTTCATTTTTAACAGTACTATTTTGAACCTCGACATAGTAGGGTTATATATAATCATCATGCTTTATGTTCAAAATTCTCACCTAATCAATAATTTGTAGTTACCAGAAGGCAGAACCAAACCAAACCAAAACACACACCTGTTAAAACAGTTTACCATGGCACTTCCTGACAGACTCCCCGTTATACTGGCTCCAGCTAATGCCATGGTGCTGGCCGTTTCACTCAGGTTGTCTCGGATGGCTCCTATTCGATCCATGTGGCTTCCACTTGCACTCAAACTGCCAGTCAGCCCACCAACACTTCCCTCCCCTATGCTCGGGTTGTGTCTTGCTTCTGCTACTGATGTTGTATCTAAATGCAAATATTCCAAAGAAACTAAGTAAGTATGATTATCAATTTTCTCCTTCTTAAATTCCTCCATGATTTCAGAGAGGGCGTTTTATAAGGTATAAAATATACACAGACATGGAAAATTATTTTTTTTCAGGCTAGTCCACTAGAAGCAGTGGGAAAAGAGCCAACAATTTTAAATGGTCACTAATTTCTTTTTTCAAAAACCCAGATTTAGGAATTCTATAAAGAATCTGTTAAAAAATATAGCTGACTTTAGAGGAAAATTATGTGACAATTTTCATTAACGGTGTCATTTAAAGAGCTTATTATTCTCTAAGTCAATAACAATAGGCTAAAAGTTGATTTCTAGATATATCCCACAGTTCTGTCTACAAGCTACTATTAAGATGTGATAACACTATGTGCCAATTTTACAGTACCTCTCACACATTTTGTATTGAAGGAGTCATTTATTTGCACCAATATTTGAGTTCCTATTACATACCCAATCACATGGTGATAAATGCTATGAGGAAAAATACAAGAGAGTAAAGGGGAGGAGACTGATGAGAAGTGCATGTACGTACATGTCTGTGAGCCATTTTATATGACAGAAGGTCTCTTTAATAAGGTAATACTTGTAGAGACAAATGATGTAAAAAAGTGAGTCATGAAATTTTCTAGGGAAAGAGTATTCCAGGCAGAGAACTGCAAGTTTAAAAGCCTAGAAGTAGGAGCATGCTTGGCACCCTCAAAAATCAAGCAAGAATGGTATAAAATAGGAGGGTGACAAGAGATGAGCTCAGACACATAGTTGGGGCAGATCATGTGGGACCTTTTGGGCTATGATAAGGACTTGGGATTTTCTTCCCCAGTACAGTTAGAAGCCACTGGGGAAGTTTTGAGTGTAAGAAAGTCATAATCTGACAGGGTTTAGACATGTGACTACGGCTGCACTACGGAACAGTGAATAGAAGCTGACAAGTTGATACAGCAGTTAAGAGGCTATTACAATAGCCCAGGAAAGAGGATAGTAGCTTGGTCTAAGGGAAGGGTAGTGAAGAGAATGAGAAGTAGTTGGATTATGGCTAAATATTGAAGGAAGCAGCAGAATGTGCTGACAGATCAATCAGATGTAGGGTAAGAAGGAAAAGAGGGAGGCATTGTAAGTGAAGGTTTTTGGTCCAAGCAACAGGAGGAATGGAGAAGCTACTTAATGAGTTAAGGAGGATGGAGGGAAGAAGAGATTTTAGAGCAAGGAATTTGGCTGTAGACAAGTTAAGCTTGAAATTCTTGTCAGACATTCAAGTGCAGATTAAAGAGGAAAGTTAGACATGCAAGTTTGAAGTTCAGGGGAGAGGTCAGTCTATATGTTATTTAATAGATGAGATTATCTAGGGCAAAAGTGTAGATACATAAGAGAAGAATTCTGAGAACTGGGCTCTGGGTAACAAACATTTAGAGGTCAGAAGAGGAAAATGAGCCAGCAAAGATTAATGAGACGGAGTGGCCAGGAAATATGGTAAGAAGTGGTTTCCCAGAAGGAAAGTGAAGTATTTCAACAAGGGCAGAGTCTCTACCATGTCAGATATACTGCTATATTAAGATGAGGACCAAGAACTGACCACTGTATTAAGTTACATGGAGGCCACTGGTGACTCTGCTTTAGTGAATAGTAGAAACAAAATTCTGGAGTGGTAGGGACAAAAATCTGATTGAGGTCAGTTCAAGAGAAAATGAGAGGTAAGAAAGTAGGCATTATCTTTACACATCTGCCTAATTATTTCCCTATGACAAATTTCTAAAATAATAATTGCTAGTAATACAGAACATGCACTTTTTAAAAAAGGTTTATTGACATACTCCTACGGACAGTCTATGAAGGCTTTTTTATTCTTCTTAATCTTTGCTTGTTACTGTCCTAATTCACATTTCTTGGAATAATATTGAGTTGAAGATATTTTTGACTTATTAGTCATCCATATTTCTTTTATGAACTGTATTCCTCTTCATATCCCTTACTTAGTTATTTGTAATGTTTCAGGCAAAATTTAAGATGAAAAGTTTATGATATCTAAGACATTATATTCCAATTAGAAGTCAGGTACCCAGAATTACCCCCACCTCTTTCATCCATACTCCTCCTTGGCAGTTTATTCACTGATGTACTTCTGAATTAATGCTATTAGGCCTAGTAAAAGGAAGGCAATGGAAATTCTGACTTGCATGCTATCTCTGGCCTTCCCACTACTTACACTGTTAATAAGCACATTTTCTTCCTTTGCTTAAAGGACTTACCTACAGCTGTGTTAGTTCCACCAACATTTATATCATTTTCATCATCAAATTCAATCCTGACTCCTTTTCCATTGCCTGCTGAGACTCCACAACCTCCACTTCGACAAAGAGAAATTGGAACAACGCCATAGACATAAGCTAACATAATAGGAACACCAATACCTAAAGAGAAATTAAATCAATCATTACAAACAACAACAAAATAACTTACAGAAACATGAGTTTTAGAAAGTCCTTTCAACAGAGGCATACAGAGAAAAGTGCCAGGGTTCTGAAGAATTGGCTGGAACATTTGCCAAAAGTAGAGTTACCCAGCTGTTAAGCAAATTCAAGGTTCCCAGCCTTTCAGGTAATGCACATGAGGAGAAAAAGACAGAGATGTAAACTTTTCTCTTTTGAAGTGCCCGGCCTCTGAACTGTACTTGGGGTGGAGCTGGAGCGGAAGGGTATCAGCCACTAACAATTTACCAACTACTTTAAGGCTAGGCTCTTCAATCTCTAATACTTTTAACCAAGGAAAGACTTACTGTAGGCTCAATTTAAATTGTCCTCAAATTAAAAAAAAAAAAGTAAGTCTTATATTCAAACACTTTGCTTTTAAAAAATCCTTCCATAAAACTTTAACTCCATAAAATTTTAGGTAATTAGTACTTTCCAGCATTTTCTTACCTACAGTCACTGCAGCTACTACTGGAGACACGATTACAGACAACGTTACACCACCTGCTATGGCCAAATTCCGTTTGTGCTTTGAAACATCCTTGCCTTCATAGCGATTGTGAATCTTGAATTAATAAAAATAGGGGTGGGGAATTAAAGAGAAAATACATTACAATTTAACTTAGTTGAAAAAGGCCTATACTTGCTAAAGTGATTTTTCATAAAAGTTCGTAGCTGAGTATTTTAGTTCAAGGTAAACCTACTAGTGTCCTTAAACTATTAGTATATTCTCACAAATAATTTGCTCCTTTTTAATAAGTTGCTTAAGACAGTGATTTAATGGATTTTACTTTGTGCTTAAAAGTCTTGAGTAAAAGTAGTCTCTATAATTTTAATCAAGAGTAGTGTAATTATGTATTGAGTAAAGAGGAAGAAATTAAGATTATTATTTTGAACACAGTTATGAGTTACATGGTTCACTAACAGGATAACTCTAGCATTCTAAAGGTTTCTTTCTAAAGAAGATTCTCTAAATGGTAAAAATTGGCTTCTAGGGAAGGTTTCTTTTTAAAAAATTGACCTTAAAAAGCAGTTCTAATAAACAAGTATGAGTAAACAGTATTATTTTTTCTCAGATCCTTTTTATGAAGACAAATATTGACAAATGACTCAAATTCCAGGGCTCTCATTTATAGCTCAAAGTAAACGGCAGAGAAAGAAAAAAGATGATAAATAATGGCTACCAGAGGACAGGATTGAATTCACTCAGCAATCTCTGTACAGGACAGGTGTTAATAAGTAGAATTTGGTATCATTATAGAAGCAGTGATTAAAAAGTGGCTTGTGAAATTACATGAACTTTGAGATCTTTATTTTCATGGTTTGCAAGGGCTAATAAAGTACATTTTCCCCCTCTGTTCCAAGACAAATTCAAAACAGCCTCAAAAGTATGTGGACTCTCTAAAATAAAATGACTTATAAACAATATACAGGTGGGACTTATAAAATAATCTATTATTACATGGTATAATAATACCTTTGGCCTTTGGAAGGCTGTAAAGTATGATAAAGTGTTGTGGAAAACAGTGGAAAAGTTGGGGTGGGAGGTGGGTGATGCATGTATGGGACAAGAAACCTTTCTATGTCCTAGTCAGAATCCCATTTCCCAGCATTGACTAGAGGTTCCTTGTCAATGAGCCTCCTCATTTCCCTACACAGTCCATGCAGGCAGAGATGGCAGACCTTCCCAAGGTACCTTTCATTATCCTTCAGCACTGCAGCTAATTCCTGCTCCTCCCCACTCCCATTCCTGGGAAACTTAGCACTGAAGAAGAGAAAAGGCACAACCGATGGAGCAGACTTGCAAAGGTAGGCTGCCAAAAGAAAGGAGTCTTCTAGAAAATTTTTCAGCCTCAAGCACCAATGTTTGACTACAGTGATCATATCATTCCACTATTTCTGTTTCAACTTAAATTTTCTGTTTACTATTTTTTGCCACATTCTCTACTTTTTATTGTTAAGTGAAGGCTCAGCTTTTGGGTACTTTATTGACTTAGTAGGTTTTCCTGGGCTGATTAGGATCCCAAAGCACCACAGAACATTATTTCAATGGAAAACTAATTCATTCATTTACAAACGTTTGGATACATGTTTAAAAAAAGAAGACCTGTAACTGTACCCTATGACCTAAACAATGAGGTAAATAATCTGTCCTCTATAAATTATTTGTAGGTACATGTGGTACAACAGTCTCTCTTTCCCTTCTATTTCTAAGTACCTGAATAAATAGTTTTGCTTTCAGCAAAACCTTGATTTGAATAACTACATGAAAAATTATAATCAGCTACTATATTTTGAATTTTTTTATTTTCTCTCTCTTTTTTGGAAATAGGGTCTCTCTCTGTGTCGCTCAGACTAGAGTGCAGTGGCACAATCACAGCTCACTGCAGCTTCAACCACACAGGCTCAATCAATCCTCCCACCCCAACTTACTTAATAACTGGGGCTACAGGCATGCACCACCACTCCCAGCTGATTGATTAATTTTTTGTAGAGACAAGGTGTCACACTGTGTTGCCCAGGCTGGTCTCAAACTCCTGAATTAATGCAATCCTCCCTCCTCAACCTCCCCAAGTGTTAGGATTACAGACGAGGGAGCCACCACACACAGCCCAACATTTTTTAAAGTTCAAGTTTACTCACTTAAAACCTTCAGAAATAAATATGTGGCTTATAAATATGTTTGTCATCAGTCCCAAAACTAATTTTTAAGAAATAGTATATGTTATTTTTCTGATTATAAAATGTAAGGTGAATATAAAAAATTCAGCTGTTTTACAGAAGAGGATCAACCTTATTCCCAGTGTGGTCCCAGAAGTTAGAAACAGAAACAAATGAAACAAAAGGAAACAGATTTGACTCAACATAAGAATTTTGTAACAATTAGTAGCCATTTTACAACAGAATGGGTTGCTTCATGAGTTGGTGGTTTCCCCATGACTGAAGTTCCCAAATAGCTAATGAAACTTAATCAGGGAACTCATATTAAGAATTCATGCCTCTGAGTTCAAATCTCAGCTCTGCTTCTTTCTGTGTAACTGAAGATATATTACATAAACTTTCCTAAACCTCAATATTTTAACACACAGAGACCAAAATATCGAGGTTGCTGCAGGGTTAAAATGAGTAAAAGTACATACAACACCTATCACACGGTATGAAAACCTTTAGAGCCTTTTCTTATTTTAGAGATAGGATCTTGCTCTATCGCCCAGGCTGGAGTGAAGTGGCATGATCACAGCTCACTGCAGCCTCCACTTTCCCATCTCAAGCAATCTTCCCACCTCAGCCTTCCAAGTAGCTGGGACTACAGGTGCATACTACCATGCCCAGATAATTTTTAAATTTTTCGGAGAGACTGGGGTCTCACTATGTTGTCCAGGCTGGTCTTGAACTCCCAGCCTCAAGTGATCCTTCTGCCTCAGCCTCCCAAAGTGCTATGATGACAGGAGTGAGCCACCATGCCCTGCTTGTTAGTTCCTTTTTTTTTTTTTTTTTTTTTTTGAGATGGAGTTTTGCTCTTGTTGCCTAGGCTGGAGTGCAATGGTGCAATCTCAGCTCACTGCAACCTCCACCTCCCGGGTTCAAGTGATACTCCTGCTTCAGCCTCCTGAGACTGGGATTACAGGCACCTGCCACTATGCCTGGCTAATCTTTTTTTGTATTTTTTGTAGAGATGGGGTTTCACCATGTTGGCCAGGCTGGTCTTGAACTCCTGACCTCAGGTGATCCACCAGCCTCAGCTTCCCAAAGTGCTAAGATTACAGGGGTGAGGCACAGCACCCGGCCTGTTAATTCCCTTTTTAAAAGTTGCTATCCCTTTGTTCTGCTTGGGTACAAGGTTGGGATTAGATAATTTCTTTTTATTTTTTAAAAAAAGTTTTAACTTTTTTGATCTTCTTGGATACCAAAGAAAATTTCTTTTTTTTTTCTTTTAGCTATCTCCTACTGAAAGTTTCTTCTCAATACAGAGATTCTATTAATTTAGGCAACAACAGACTTCTTAGGACCTCATAAATTATCCCATTAATCCTTAACAAAAGAACTATTTGCTTAGTTAATGAAATATAATTCATCAATTAGAGGCCAGTGGTAGTCACCGGTGTTTGGACTTTCACAAGATTCTAATAATTTGCAAAATAGTGTATTTATTAATAGCAGTAATCCAAAAAACAAGCTTTGAACTGCAGCAGAAATAATTCAAGAACTGGCTAATTATTCTTTCCCTGAGGGCATGTGTTATTTAGCTATTAACTTTCATTAAAAAGATCTGATAGACCTGATCTTACAAGGATATACCTATAGAAAAATCTCAGGTGTGTATCCTTCAATATTTTATACTCAAAGTTTTACAATATAAACACACTAAAATTTTCAGCTTCGCAACATTTTAAAGCAAGTCTGCTTTATACATATTTATATATGCTTGCCAAACACTAAACATTCATGAAAAAAGAGTAACTGTTTTACACTGAGGAAACTAAAGATACCCTTTGTCTAAAAAAAAAAAAAAAAAACCCAAAAATCATCAATACTACAAGAATACACCTAAAGATTTAGAATAAGATAATGGACTAACAAGAAGTATGCATTTTACCTTGCGGCCCACATACACAGGAATGCCAATAATCATTGCAGGAATAGCAATGCCAGCTATTAAAGCGATTCCGACAGGAGCACCAACCAGTGTTCCCAGCTGCCACAATATTTTCTTCTTTCGGCTCCAGGGTTTCTTCCCCCAAAAAGTACATCCTGATGGACTAATCGAAAAAATTATAATGTAAATAACTGCTGCAAAACACCACAACAACAAATTAGTGCAATATATTAAAGCAATGACTATTTTTAAAAACTTCTCATAGTTAGGAGTTTTTTTCCCCTTTAAATTCTGAGTTCATTAAACTAAGGTAAGAACCACTATAAATTATATTAACAAGATATTGATGTATCTTATTTTGTTATATTTTATTATTTATATTTATTATATTATAATTTTTATATAATTTAGATATACATAATTTATATTATACTTTATATATTTTATTAAAAAGATACTGATAACTGAGATTCAGATTAAAAA
This sequence comes from Theropithecus gelada, assembly GCF_003255815.1. Lineage (NCBI taxonomy): Eukaryota > Metazoa > Chordata > Mammalia > Primates > Cercopithecidae > Theropithecus > Theropithecus gelada. The sequence continues at coordinate 102,585,901 of NC_037676.1, forward strand.
TTTATCCCTGGTCCTCCATTACCCTCAAACCCTTAAGTCAGTTTTTTAATAGTAAATTAATGCAAAACATACATATTTTTAGGCATCAATTATCTGATTATATCATAAACTAAATGATAAAATTTATGTATGGGAAAATTCAATGGAAGTATAAGGTAAGAACCACTATAAATTATATTAACAAGATACTGATAACTGAGATTCAGGTTAAAAATTTATCCCTAGTCCTCCATTACCCTCAAACCCTGACGTTAATTTTTTAACAGTAAATTAGTGCAAAACTTGTATTTTTAGGCATTAATTATCTGATTATATCATAAATTCACTCTGTAGCCTAAATGATAAAATTTATGTATGGGAAAATTAAATTAAAGTATTTATAGTCTAGCATAATCACACAGGGTATTACATACTTATCAGCATTCTAGTTTAACAAAAACAAAAAAAGGAAATATCCATTTCCTATTTTGACTAGTTATTAATTCCAAATGACTAGCATAATAACTTGGTTTCTTTTAAATTTATTTAACTAGAATAAAACCAATCTCTTTAAGTATCTTATAAAACTCAAACTTAAGTTATTTTGTCTTATAATATAAAATTATATTTACATATAAATAGTTCCTCCTATAAGCTTACCTTAGATAATGTAAATCTGAGATTTCCTTCATACACAACCAACAAAACTCACAACCACAAACAGCACATGTCATGTGATTGCAGCTCCCATCATTCATCTTTATTATATAAGCAGCACATCGTGGACATGGCTTTATATCATCAGCTATTGGGAACATAGAGAAATCTATTAAGCATATAAAACTGGTCTAAAAATTGGTTTACCAATTGTAGCACTGCCAAAAAATCTTAAGATGTAGATAGTTTGTGAACTCATAGCCTCAGCCTGCTGTTTTTAGCATATAAAGCATTTTTTCTTCCCTTCTAAGAGAACATATTTTACATTAAAATATCAAGTTATAAACATTTTTTAAACACAGTAGTGAAACAATGAGAACAAAGAATAACAAAAGAATAAAAAGAGAAAGGAGAATCAAGGACAGCTCTAGCAAATTGTGAATTATGAAAAATTTGTCTTTGTCCTGGTCCCATAGAAGTCTTCTGAGTGGTAGTTCCTGGTTCTAGAACTTTTCTAACCATCTTCCCTTAATTCAAATGTACACGTTCTGTATACTATTCCTTTAGTGACTGAACACTAACAGGAGGTGACAATTTGATATTAATCTGAGGTGCTATATCCAAAGCACTATGAATTTATTTATTCTAATCACATCAATTATAAGCACTATAAAAATAGCAAAACAGGTATCTTTAGAAAAGCAGCCTTTTCCCAGTATTTTACTTCACACGAAAGAGAGATGGACCTTGCAAAGAATCAGTACCCAAAATACAAGGAAGGAAGGAAGAGATTAAGGAAGAGTCATATGGCTATAAACGTTATAAACCATGGAAAACAGTTTCAGAATAAAAGCAATCATTGTTAGTTATGCTCATGACTTTTAAATTAGTTGTGTTTATCCATTTTATTCATTTACTCACCCATTTACTCAACTGTTATTGGTATATGCTCCTTGTATAATAATACGGTTACAATGCACAATGGTGTCAAGTTAAAATCAAGTATAACATAACTTTAGGAAAATTATAACTATTTTGCATGTTGGCATCTGTTTAAATAGTAACTTGTAATTACTATTAGCCAGCTATATTTTTCAACTACTCACAGTCTAGTAAAGATATTTATAGTGCTAATCACTGAATCTAAGTATTTGCTCCAATGTCTTACATTATAAGCATTAAGCTATATTCCATTCTTTCTACAAGTTTTATGGTCAAACTTTACCTGTGCTATATCAGTTAATTCAGGTTTCCTTAGTGCTTCTTCTAGGACCAAAGATGCTTTTTTTCTAAACTTAAGATCTGGTCAATGCTCACAATTAGTATTTATTTTAATGATTCAAGCAATTTTGAGCAAACTGATACCCTAAGCAGCCAGACCAGGACAATTGATAATTACTAGAATATACAAATTAGAAATATTCATGTCATGACTTAAATGATTAAAAGAACATAAAGTCTGCATTTAACAATTTTAAACATTGGGGTATGACTAAAAAAAGCTGGCTTTTATGCCTGATACAGCACATAGTATACCAAATTAAAGAAATGCTAATCCTATCCGCTTAAGCAGCATGTTAATCGATAAACTTTCTCATACCCAAGTATGCTCAAGTAGTAGGTATCTCAATAAGACGGGGGAGTAAAAAGACTCAAGCTTTGGTACTGATGCATGCAATCTTTGGAACAAACTAAGGTAACATCTCCATTTATTCCTACGGTTCTAAAAACATAAAAAAGCCTTTTAATATGCTAAAATTACATGTTAGAGAATTAATACCACAAGCAATGTATTTTTGATAGGTCTCTATATACTTATACCCACATCTTTCACTCTCTATACTTATTTACCTATGAAAGGCTGTTTAGTTTGCTTTGTCTTTCCTCAAAGCAACAAATTAGGAAAAATTTACTGTGCACATTACAGGATGACATATTTCTCTCCAAATACTCTCATAATGCAAAAATCCTAAATGAAATTGTTTAGGGTCAGTTGATCCCCCATTCCTCAAGAATCAATTAAGCCACAGTTCCCTCATATGAAAAAGCTTCCCATTTCTATTTACAGTGTTTGGCTAAGCTTTTGTCTTCTTTATCTGTTTGTTTACTGTTAAAATATGGGCCACTGTCATATTAAGAAAAAACAACAGGTTACAAATCACCATGTCCTCAAATGTTAACAAAGATTATCTCTTAGGGTGGTAGTAGTAAGGGGACACAGGCAGGAGTGGGGAGCCAATTAAATAGTTTATTTTTATAAAACGGGAAAACTACAGTAACAAAAATGAAACATATGTGGTTCATTTAAAATTTAACTCCAAGTGCATAAACCTAGTAGCTATAAGAAAGAGCCTCAAGTGGATGCACTACTGTCACAATTTAAAGACAAATGTAAACATTATACTATAAATATTGTATTATTTTATAAACACAAATGTTAATGTACCTTATGTAACTAAGCACACATTTATCTTCTGTAACCAATTAGGGAAAAAAAACCTAATTATTATACTAATTAATAATAAAAGTAAAACTAGTTTTTCAGCATATCATGATACAGAAAACAAACAATACCAAAATATCTACAATAAGAGTAATAAAACCATTTAGATGGTAGCTTCCTTTTTAACTTTCTACAAGTCTGTGATAAGCCAAGTTCACTACACTTTTTTTTTTTTTTTTTAAATAGGGTCTTGTTCTGTCGCTCAGGCTAGTGTGCAGTGGCACGATCTCAGCTCACTGCAACCTCCACCTTCTGGGGTCAAGCAATCCTCCACTTCAACCTCCTAAGTAGCTGGGACTACAGGCGCACACCACCACACATGGCTAATTTTTGTATTTTTAGTAGAGACGGGATTTCACCATGTTGCCTAGGCTGCTGAAGTTTGAGAACTTCTGAGCTCAAGCAATCTGCCCACTTCGGCCTCCCAAAGTGCCGGGATTATAAGCACGAGCCACGGCGCCCGGCCCTCACTGCACTTTTAATTCTTCCTCTTGTTTTTGGAAACAGGGTCTCACTCTGTCACTCAGGCTGCAGTGCAGTGGCACAATCACATTTCATTGCAGCCTTGACTTCCTAGGCTCAAACGATCCTCCCACCTCAGCCTTCTGGCTTGCTGGGACCAGAGGTGCCCATCACTATGCCTGGCTAATTTTTTAAATTTTTTGTAGAGAAGGAGTCCTGCCACGTTGCCTAGGCTGGTCTTGAACTCCTGGGCTCAAGAGATCCTCCTGCCTTGGCCTCCCAAAGTGTTGGGATTACAGGTGTGAGCCATTGCGCCAAGATTTTTAAACAAACATGGAACAAATTCCAAATAAAGTTTTTTTTAAAACAATCACCTTGAGACTATTTATTCCAACAATGTTATTGTTTGGCTCAAAGCATTTGGTAAGGTTTTCTTTCATAATTACCTTCAAATCTCCTTTATATAAAAGAAAAATCACTCATGATCATATAGTCACATCTCACTCTGCATCTATCTGAAACCAATAATCCAACCTGGTATGATACTCTAGCTGTTAGACTTAGCTCTAAAGTAACTTCTAGTCATTCTCAGAAATCAAACTGATATTAAACTGACGTAACCTAAAGGTTATGCCAATGAGGCATTCCAGGGAAGTACTGCTGAAATAAACACAAAAACTCCCATGGTGGCTACGTTGAGGAAGACCAATATTCATTTGGATAACTAAATCATGATCTTTATTTTAAAAAATAATAAAAGTCATTTCTGTCATTTTTTAATTTAATAATAGCCCAGACATACTTAAATCTCTAGAAAGTGACTGTGGTTTCTCTAAGGTCCCCTACCTCATATAGCAAAAGCACTTACTATGAGCCAGGAAATATTTCAACCATATGGATATAAGCATTACTAGTATCTTTATTTATTATTATTATTTTTTTTTTTTGAGACGGAGTCTCACTCTGTCATCCAGGCTGGAGGGCAGTGGCACAATCTCGGCTCACTGCAACCTCTGCCTCCTGGGTTCAAATGATTCTCCTGCCTCAGCCTCCCGAGTAGCTGGGGATTACAGGCACCCGCCACCACACCCGGCTAATTTTTGTATTTTTTTAGTGGAGACAGGGTTTCACGAAGTTGCCCAGGCTGGTCTTGAACTCCTGATCTCAAGTGATTTGCCTGCCTCAGACTCCCAGAGTGCTGGGATTACAGGCATGAGCCACCATGACTGGCCAGCATCTTTATTTTAAAGATGAGACAAGTAACTTGCTCAGGATTGCACAAGGAATAAGCAGAGAATGTGGGATTTGAATTCAGGCAGTCTGATTCCAGAGTCATTCTCTCTTGCTCTATATGACTGTGTATTCTGTGACCAATAAATACACACCCCCTACTTGGAGGAGAGGAATATCATTTCCAAGTGAACTACCCAGTGGCTACTGCTGACTCTTTAGGGAACAGTTTAGGTACATTCAGGTACTCTCTGAATTGCTTCTGGACCCATACCTACAAATTAATACTAATACTACTGAGTTCCAGAAATCTTTAGGAAAGAGAAACAAATCAGCAAGCAAGTATAAAAATACACTTACGTAACAAAAGTATTAAATGTCGAATATTCTGTGTTAAAGCTTCATGAGACTTTTTTTCTAGTAGCATAAAGTACATGATTATCTCAATACACTGCTGGCAGGAATATAAATTATTTTTAGTAGAGATGGGGTTTCACCACATTGACCAGGCCGTTCTCAAACTCCTGGCCTTAAGTGGTTGGCCCGCCTCAGCCTCCCAAAGTGCTGGGATTACAGGCGTGACTACCACACCTGGACAGATACCTTTATAATCAACAGTTTCAGACCATCTTTGGCTACCAGTTACATAAATTATCATGACACTTCCTTTTTTCCTTTTTTCTTGAACAATAAAATCTTTCTAATTTCAGAACCACTTTCTTCCACAGGAAAGAATGAGTGCTTCTGGGATAGAAATGCACTTAAAAACACTTTTGGCAAGTGAAAGGAAAACAGGAATACTTAACTTTAAAAAGTTAATAACTAGTGTTTTGTGTCAAATATTTCATTAGAAAAAAATTAGACATAAATACCTGCTGCTCCAGACTCTTGACTATAACTAATGGATGAAGAACGTATAGTTCTCAAACGTAAGCTCTGGGCTCTCTCTTGTCGAGCAGCATCACAGGTCTGGTTGGGGTGCCAAATCTGTTTACAGTGGTAGCAAAACTCTGTTCCACAGCCCTCTCGCCCACAAGTTAATTTTGGACAGCTGGCACATCCAAATGCTATCACAGCATATCTTGAAAGAACAAGAAAAATGATTTAAAATGTGACATAAAACAAGAGATACTCATTTCAATAAGTATCCAACTAAAGATTATTCCTGAAAAACATTTTCTATTTATACATTAGCAAACAGTTATAAGCACAATCTCACCAATATAAAAATGGGGGAAAATGAAGTTTACGAATGAAGATATATAAATGGCATAAAATATTTTAAAAGTTCAATTTTTAACTTTCAGGGTTTTTTTTTTAGATTCAGGGGGTACATGTGCACGTTTGTTACATGGTCTATTGCATGACGCTGAGGTTTGGGCTTCTAATGATTCTGCTGCCCAAATAGTGAACATAGTATCTGACAGGTAGTTTTCCAACTCTTGCCCCTCTCCCTCAAATTTTGACTTTTAAGTAGGACACCAAACTGCATTTAGCCTAATCCCAATTTTATTAAAAAACATATTAAATTAATACAGTATTGTATGCACACAAAAAAAGACCAGAAGGAAAAACACCAAAAATCTTAATAATGGTTTTCTTGGTATTGGGTTTTAATTTTCTTGTTTATATGTTTATACATTTCTGATTTTCTACAATTACTTGTTAAAGTGGAAAAAGTTAAAAGAAAAAAAGAATGCCTGTTTAAAAATGTAATGACTAAAGGTAAGTTTTAACTGTCAGGTAATGGCATACTGTGCCAATTTATAAATTTTGTGATAATCTTGTAGGTATGCAGAAGTCACACATTTTTCTTTGTAAAATGCATGGCAAAAGTGGTCTTTGGTGCCAATCTCCTGCCAAAAAAAAAAAAAAAACTGGTTTCTTTTTTTTTGCTTCAGATTAAAGACTGAGAACGGTAGATTCATGACTAGCATGAACACCTTTATCTGACTTAATATTTTTGACACTTTAAAAACTTATGACTTAAATTCTGGGCATTCTTTGGCATTTATCCCAAACAAATGAGTATTTGTGCTCACACAAAAACGTGTAATGTTCACAGCAGCCTTATTCATAATAACCAAAACTGGAATGAGCCCAGATGACCCTCAAAAGGTAAATGGTTAAATAAGCTATAGTGCATACACACTACCATCAATAAAGTACTTACACAAGTAACACCTTAGGTGAATCTTCAGAGAATTACACCGAGTGAAAAAAGTCAATCTCAAAATGTTACATACTGTATGATTCCATTTATATAATATTTTTGAAATTCAAGCAGATTAGTGGTTGCCAAGGATTAGGAATGGGGATTGGGTCAGGGAAAGAGTGGGGGGAAGTACATGTGATTATAAGAGAGCAACACAGGCCAGGCACGGTGGCTCACACTTGTAATCCCAGCACTTTGTGGGGCCAAGGTGGGCAGATCACTTGAGGTCAGGAGTTCAAGACCAGCCTGGCCAACATGGCAAAACCCCATCTCTACGAAAAAATATTTAAAAAACTAGCCAGGCGTGGTGGCACACACCTGTAATCCCAGCTACCTGGGTGGCTGAGGCAGAACTGCTTGAACTTGGGAGGCAGATAGAGGTTGCAGTGAGCCAAGATTGTGCCACTGTACCGGAAAAAAAAAGAAAAAGAAAAAAAAGGAGTAAAATGAGGGATCTTTGTTGTGATGGAACTGTTGAGTATCTTGACTGTGGTGATGGATACACAAACTTAAACGTGATAAAATACATGTAACTAAATACACTGCACAGAAATAACTAGAAATCAGGAAATTTGAGTGAGATTGGTAGATTGTATCTATGCCAATATCCTGGTTCTGATATTGTTCTATAACTTGTGCAAAATGGCACCACTGAGACATACAGTGAGAAGGGTACATAGGATCTCTGAATTATTTCTTACAACTGTATGTGAATCTACCATTACCTCTATAAAACTTTCATTTAAAAAATTTCTAGAAGTTTCTACTTCCCTTTGAAAGCAGCAACAATCAAGTTTTATCAATGCATGTCTTTTATAAATACTAAATATTTCCTTTTGCCTGGAAATTTAGGGGAGTTTTCAGAGCTGGCAATAAAATTTAAGTAATAACTGTAACTGAGATTGCAATTTTCAAGATACTCTATAAAATTGTGCAGGATTTTAAGAGTCAAGGAGTTCCCTCCATTTTTAGACTTGTTGGTCCCTTAGTACCATACTCTTCATTTATTTATTTTTTTTTTTTGAGACAGTCTCGCTTTGTTGCCCAGGCTAGAGTGCACTGGTGTGATCTCGACTCACTGCAATCTCCACCTCCCAAGTTCAAGCTATTCTCCTGCCTCAGCCTCCTGAGTAGCTGGGACTACAGGCACCCACCACCACGCCCGGCTAATTTTTGCATTTTCAGTAGAGACGGGATTTCACCATGTTAGCCAGGATGGTCTCGATTTCCTGACACACACACGGTATATTTATCATGATCTGCCCGCCTCGGCCTCCCAAGTACCATGTACTCTTTAAACACATCTTAAATTCCATCTTATTTCTGAAAGACCAATTATCTAATTACCATTCTCTATCACACACATGTTCAAATAGGATTGAATTAAAGGCAATGTATAATCAGCAATGGGTCATTTAACAAAGCTTCATTTCCCTGAGCTTTAAAATTCCCAAGACAGCTTATTCATTGCAGTCCCAGATAAAGAAAAAAGAGCTCATTTTTTAAAATCAAAGTTATAATCTAAAGGATCTATACACTAAAGTGTAGTCTTTGTTTTAAAACAATAAAGTCAGTGAAAAGGAAATGGCATTCTCTTCCAAACTTTTTCTGTACCTACCTTTTATTGAAGGAAGGAAGAAGGAAAGAGGAGGGGCAGAATGGAGAAATCTGTGTATGCAGGAGACAATGCCAAAACTATTTTCTGAAGTTGGTTACAATTTACAAAGGCAGCAAAGAGGTTTTAGCACGGCCAGTTCAAATTCTACTTCCACCATAAATTACATAATTTCCCTACAACTAAGTTTTCTCATACATAAAACAGGCATTCACTTTAGTTTGGCTTAGCCTCAGTATTCAGCCAAAATAATCTTCAGCTTTGGCCTTGGCCTTTAGAATGCCAAATAAGCAAATGGCTGCTTTGATGACATTTCTCATAGCCCTGCACTTGTGCTTGACTACTGACCACGTGATCATACAAGTGACAATCATTTCTACATAAATAATATAAATTATGTTATTAGGATTGAATATTAATATCTGAATACTCATCTTAAAATAAATATTGGTTGGCACTTTAGACATAACTTAACAATAGAAATACTTTATATGGTGAAATTTTACTGGATAACTTAAATGTCCAGTATGTTGCAAGAGTAAAATGCTATAATCTTTGTGATGACTATAAAAGCCAAATTTAGTTACATGCTTAACTTTCAAATAATTAAATAGGAAAACAATTTACAGCTAATATGAACACTAAGAGTGCTTTGCCTATATAAATTTAGGAAGAACATATCGTTTCTGAGCAAATAATATTTATAAAAATATACAAGGCAGATTAATAGAAATTCGGTTACATATAATTCCAACCTTTGTAGAAGGCTGCTCAATATACTAGTATTCACAGCACTACACAAACTTTTAAGAACTGACCTAATTTTTAATGATTTAAGTAAAAAAAAAATTAATGAATTAAGTTTAAAAAAAAGTGCTTCTTCTTGACAAGAAGAATTAAAAGCAGAACAATCAATATTGCCCTTTAAAAATTTCATGACAAGTTCCAAAATCTGGTACAATTTCCATAAAAACATGAAGGGGTTTGGCGAGAAAACTGTGAAACTAAAGCATATTTTCTTCTCAATTTTTTCCTTTTATTTCTAACTCTGTTCAGATCTTCTCGATAATTAAACTTCAAAACAGCTTCATAAATTGCTTTCAGATGATAATTCCTTACAGTTCTGAGTCTAGAGACTTAAGCTCATTGAAACTGGCTGCTTATAGAGAACAAGATTTTCGAGATTTATCCAAACTTCATACCAAATACAGTGTTCCTCCTATAAAATATATTACTATAAAACTTTCTCTTGAATTATATGAATAGTGTTGATGTTAAAGGGAACATCTATTTAGAATTTTTTAAATAGACAGTATAAAATATATATATATATATACACACACACACGGTATATTTATCAGGAGCAAACTAATAGCTGGTAGTGTAAGGGAAATTACCAATCCTGCATTATCATGTCAAACATTTAATATTTGATTGCCAGTTTTTTTTTTTTCTTTTTTTTTTTTAAGACAAGAGTCTCACTCTGCCACCCAGGCTGGAGCACAGTGGCGCAATCTTGGCTTGCTGCGACCTCCACCTCTCAGGTTCAAGTGATTCTCATACCTCAGCCTCCCAAGTAACTGGGATTACAAGCGTGAGCCACCAGATCTGGCCAATTTTTGTAGTTTTATTTCATTTTTTATTTACTTTGAGATGGAGTCTTGCTGTTGCCCAGGCTGGAGTGCAGTGGCACAATCTCGGCTCACTGCAACGTCTGCCTCCCAGGTTCAAGCTCCCAAGTAGCTGGGATTACAGGCACGCATCACCACGCTTGGCTAATTTTTTTGGTATCTTTAGTAGACACGGGGTTTTGACGTTGGCTAGGCTGATCTCGAACTCCTAACCTCAAGTGATCCGTCCGCCTCGGCCTCCCAAGGTGCTGGAATTACAAGTGTGAGCCACCGCACCCAGCCTCAATTTTCTGTATTTTTAGTAGGGATGGGGTTTTGCCATGTTGACCAGCCGGTGTCCAACTCCCTGGCCTCATCTGCCGGCCTTGGCCTCCCAAAGTGCTGAGATAACAGGTGTGAACCACCACTCCTGGCTTCCTTTCTTATTTCATTTTTGAATTTTTCGTAACTCCAATCTCTTAAGATAGCTATCTTAAAGCACTTTATCTCTATACACTCTACGATTACTTATAATCGTAATTCCTCCACTTTGATAATGAAGCTGAAGTTAAAAGAAATAAAGTGAATTGGCCAGTCACTGAGGGGCAGGGCTGGATTTGAACAAACATCCATTCAGTGCCCTGCCCTTGATTGCTAGTTTTTAAAAATTAAATAAAAATTTCCATTTATTCTTGTATCCCAGAAGTTCATCATACTATGATGGAGATATCTGACTTTGACCACCTGACATTTGGTCAAAATATATCCCCAAAACTAGGAAATAATAAATAAGAGTTGTGAGATTAAAATAAGATTATACATATGTAGTGTTTGTGTGTCTGTGAAGAGAGATGGGGAGAGAAGAGAGGAAGACAGGAGAGGCAGGGTTACAGGGGTACAGCGAAAAGGAGAGTTTAGTTCACGGCACATTATGTGTATTCAAATGTTAAAGTACCAACATTTTATGCTACGTCTCAGTATTTTTTAAATGGAAAAGCTAAGATGTCCTTCCCCTAGAACTAAACATTCAAGTCTACTGAATTTACACAAATTCCAAAGAAAAACAGGATTACTTTAATAATACTGACCAAATGTTTTCATAAATGTATAATCTGATGACAAAAGTTAGAACAGTTTGTCTAGTAGTTTTTCTTACACTAACACTCATTGAGTGCTTCCTATGGAGGTGTTTCACATTCATATGTATTCAATCCTAACCATAACAGTATTAGGCAAGTTCTGTAATATATCAAGAAATTAAATGTACCTAGCATTCACACATTTTGAAAACAGCTTGTCAGGCCTCTCGAAGATGACTTTCCTTTTGTGGGAGTTAAATTTATTTTCCATTGAAAAATAACTCTCAAATTATAATGGAAGCAAATGGTAAAACTAAATTAAATACAAAACCCTTGCTTTACAGAAAATTCCATGAGTCTCTCTGCTCCGCTATAATGTGTTATTTGGAAAAAGAACAGGCTCAATAGGTGGTCTCAGAAATAACTGAACCCCTCTGGCTCAAACAGCACCCAAACCTTAGTTTGGTGGTTAGTTCCATTTCTTTCTATGGTCCATTATTTAATTCAAGCCTTACTTTCCTTCTCTATCCTTCAGCTGAAGGTCTCTAGCTACTGTACTTGAAATGCTTAACCTAGGAGTGGATGGACAGGAAGAAAGTGGGGAACACAGGAAGGGGCTGAAACAGCAGTTTCTCCAGAAGTATCTTCTGTTCACTGCACTGTTAACAGGTGATCCACACTAAGAATTCAGTGGTCAAGTTAGGAAAATGCCAAGTAAAATTAAGGAAGTTTTTGTTTTCTATTATAGGATTTGCTAAAAGAATTTTTAACATACCAATGTTCAGTACATAGTATGCAGTATTTTCTTAATTTATTTAAATTAAGTCATTTATAATATCTCCTGGGAGAATTTCATAGTACTAATGTTTTACAAATTATATTACTGATAACATCAAGCAAGTAGGGATACCAGCTAGGGTGATATATTCCACCTGGAGCAAATTCCTTGTAAGGAATAAGAAAGAAGAAAAAAAAATACCTAACATGAAATGTAATCCTAAGAAAGACATGACAGTCTCAATAAATATTTTGATTAAAAAATGACACTGTCTCTCATGTCACTTCTGTCAATTAAAAGAGAATGAAGAAGTATCTGTAAGTCCAAAATAATTTTTTAAAGCATAAAGCTTTTAACATATCTTTAAATAACTTTCTTTTATCTTTAAAGTAAGAACAGAAAGAAAATATAATCAGAAATAACAAAATTATTTGATCCAGTTAAGGGGAACAGTCAAGTTTTATATCAGAATCAAGAGGCTCATGATTCTACTTTAACGTTTTGATTATTCCAGTGAAAAAGGAATAACTTACTTAAGATACTTGAGAGAAGGTCTAGACAAAGTGAGGCTCATCTCCTGGTTCCCTTTTCTAGGATTTGCATCCTGCAGACAGGATGCGTTCTGTTCTGTTTTCCACTACATGCTGCAGGAGAGGCCTTCAGTTGTTCTCAGGCCTACATGCCTAAGACTAATTGGGGAAGTCTGTCCAACTTAGGGATGAAGTGTTAGCAAGCCATTTTGGCTGCATATCCAAAGCCACATTCTTTAGTCAACTAACTAGAGAAAGCTGACATGTCTCCTGGGTCATATGTTAATATGGTCTTGAATGAGGGTGGAGGGGAAGCATGTTATTTTTATTGACTCATAAAAACACCACCAAAGATCTTAGTATCAATTAACAATGTTTGGTACAGGAGTAATATACAGGTTGAGCATCCCTAGTCAAAAAATTCAAAATCTGAAATGCTTAAAGTTTATTACATTGTCAGAAGACACAGGAAATGTGATTTTTAAACTTCAAAGAACTACCCACATAGTATACTGAATTATTTAGTGTTAAAATATACCTGGATTAATTTTATGGTTAGGAAGAATAAATTAAAAATAGCACTCTCAGTTCAAGCTATTAACTCTTAGAATATGCTTATGTATGTGTGTTCTAACACATACAATTTATCACTAGTCATGAATTACAGCTTCCCCTGAAATGTGGTTTATTCATTATGGCTCTTTATACCCCAAATCTGTTTTCTAAGTCCCATGTACTTATTTTCTCTGGATAAAATCTAAGTAGGATCTGTGGTCTCTGCAAAATTTGTAAAAGGCCAGTCTACAAAAGCATTTCCAGCATGTCAAAAGATGGTCAAGGTATAGCTAAAACACATCTTTGTTGGATGAGAATGAGAGTTACACAGACATTAATTAAAATTCTAAAAATACATGTTATTTAGTCCCCAAGCCTATGGCCCTATTTTTTTTAATCTATTAATAACAATATTCTCCACCAGAGTAAGTTATCATTGAAAGCCATTTAAATGTCATAGCAAACCAGCTTGAAGCTTACAAAGCCAATTATAGTTGATTACATTACCCAAAAGTATATGAGTTATGCTAGTGGCATACAGTCAGGCTGGTTCATTGAACAATTTTTTTATTGAACATGAGGTTAGCCTGTGGTTCCAAAAGCAAAAACGAACTTTTCTGGAGGATCCTTGGGAGGCTCACAGACAATAAATCACTAATTACGTCCCAGTATAATAAATGTTCTTGTATATTCAAAGCTCCCCAGCAAAGTCAGAAGCACTCACATGGGATGACAGGGATAATGTGTGCTGGTAGCAGGGTGGCCTTAGCCAACTGAAAACAGGTGATAGAAACCAAAACAACGACTTTTTGCTATCTGCCTAGACAATGTACAAACTAGGACTCCAAGGCAGAAGGTAATCAGGTATTTTTATTCAAGGCAACTTCTATGCTTCTCCTCCTTGCACACTGGGATCCCTCCCCCAATTTTTCTCCTTAACTATGGCTGTATTTTTCTCTGAACCTGTGAGGACTGGCATGTTCTAGAAGCTGTCTAGTGAGACTCACTCTGGTTAAATCACAGCACTCAAATTTGGCCCTCTGGGCCCCTCCTCAAGTGGGATTTTTAGAAATACCGTCCTTTAAACAAGTGTGATCAGTCCTAGCCCTCAAGAGTGGAAAGAATATTAGGTCAGAAACCCCAAGAGATCTTAAATGGAAATCAGGTCAGGTAGAACTCTTTTCTACTCTGTGGTAAGTACAGTATTTCTCAAGGTGTGTTAAACTGTATGTTTAAGTAAAATTAATGTCAGATACAGAAAATGGCCATGTTTATAAATAACAAATGCAAAAGAAAAAATTCATAATTTCACATCTAGCATTTCTGGAAAAGAACATTTCAAGTGTGTTATATAATAAAAGGGGCTAAATACTACATATATGCCTATGGTCCTGGCACCGTGGCTAAACATTTTTATAAAAACCAAATATTCAGAAATTTACCAATATTCCCTATGGCAGATTTAAATAAAAAATGGGGTTTTAATTTAAAAAAAAAGGGGGGTCCTCTGTGTGTTTCAAAGGCTTCAGTAAGCTCCAATAGGTCAGAGATTTTTGTCTTGTGTTCATTAATAAATCTCCAGTACCTGGCACATAGGTGCATTAAATATTTGAATGATTATCTGATTTTTTAAAAAAGCAAAACTTTGGAAATAGAGATGAAGAATAGTAAGAGCAATGACAAATTTACTGTGTACTAGGAATTTTGCTAGTAATAGCATTAAAGATCTCACTTAATCCTTATAACATGATAGAATAGGGACTCAAAATCAGGTATTTACAGCTCATAATAAGTAAAGCTAACTTTTAATGAGGGTTTGTATAGTATCCTACGTTTTCAAAGTATACACACAAATTTTATATTATTGGGTGACATTTTCTTCAAAACACAACCATAAAACCTACATCATCAAGTATGTGAAATACGACCATAACAACTTACAGAGCAGTATAAGCCAAGTATAAAAGAGAATACACAAAAGTAATCTGTGACGTTTTTTCCTCTGTCCTTTGTGGGTAAGACTACTGACAACCAATAACACCAAAAATTAATGTATAGCCAAATTAATCAAGGACAATTATTTGTTAAACTTACATAACAATCATGTGGTTGTTTTCATAGTAACGGAGTCTAGTAAAGCAAATGTTTCTATTATTTTATGATATTTTATACTTAACATTTGAATTATCATCTCTAAAATATTAATACTGAGCCATTTTACTTTTTAACAACGAAGTCTCAATGAGAAGAAAATGTGCCAAAATATCCCAAAGTATGAGTTTCTGAAAAAAATCTTTATTAAGAAATATATATAAAAGGGTTTATAAAGAATAGTAAAAGAAATACTCCTGTATGTACCACACAAGTTAAGAACATTATCAGTAGGATGATCATTAACTCACAATCTAAATTGGAACACTTTGAGAAAGAAATGTAGTGCTATCAAAAATTATGCCAGTATACTAAGCATGAACTGGAAATCAGAACCTTTATTATCAGTGGCTTTAGAAGTAACCTGGTTACCCCCTGAAGTTCACATCCCCTCTTCCTACTCTCAAGAGGTAACCAATAAACTAAATATATTTACTCTACTGTTAATGAACATTTTTTTGTTTGTTTTGTTATTGTGGAACATCCTTATACAAATCTCCTGGTATACAAGTAAAGATTTTCTCTACAGTACCGATCTAGGAGTTGAAATTCTCAGTTATATAATAAATGTGTGTTCAATTTTAATACACAATGTGGCAGTAGGTTAGCTAATCATTCACCTATATTTTCTTTTGATTTTTTCCGTTTATTTATATAACTTACACCTCTGTAATCTGTTTTGATTTTAACATATGTGGTGACAATCTAATGTTTTCCCCCTCAAATAACTAATTCTGTATGTTGAATAATCAATCCTTTTTCCAGTTGGTTCAGCATGCTTCCCCTAAAATCAAGTTCTTATACAAATTATAATTTGCTTTAGCCCTACCTACTATGTTCAATTAGGTTGCTAATGTTAACTATATATTATGATGACATTACCAATCAACCCAGGACAAGATAACATACAGCAATTAAGTGACCAGAAGGTTTGTGCCCCTGGATTTATTGTCTTAATAACTCCTGGCCAAAGGCTGTGACAACTTAAGTCTCCTTTTCCTTTGTTTTATCATTGTCAGATTTTTTTTTTTTTAAAGACAGGGCTTTATTCTGTTGCCCAGGCTGGAGTGTAGTGGCGCAATCATGGCTCACTGCAGCCTTGACCTCCTGGGTTCAAGTTATCTTCCCACCCTGGCCTCCCAAAGTGCTGGGATTACAGGCATGAGCCACCACGTGCAGTCGCAGATTTCTTTTAAGCTATTAAAAATTTAGAGGAATGTATTAAGCACCTCTTGTACCCTGGGGTTCTATGAAGGATAGACAGAAAAACCACACTCTTTCCGTAGATGAAACATAACAGACATATTCCTCAGCATTTGAACTCTTGCTATGGGAGTATTTGTTATAATGACTCACAAAAAGTTTTTTTAAAACTAAAATTTGCTATCCTACTTGAAATCTACTCTAATTTCAAGAGTATAACTTGCACTTGTGCACCAGTGGAAACGCACACTTGCACCTGTGAAAACGTTATGCAGGGGTCGGTCCACAGGATCAAGAGTGATTCAATCATATCTAAGCTGTTTTTCCGTCAGAATACTGTCTTCTGCTCAAGTTATTTAAAGCTACTGTTCATTATTTCTATTTTCTTCCCATCTTTTTCTTGAAAATTTAGCCCTGCATACATCCCAGAGTTTGCTTCTGCCATTACACCTGGAAACACAGCTAACCTTGGCCCAGTTTAGATAGCATCCATATTTTGTTGTTTATCTATATTACAGTATAAGCTCCCCGCAGTATAGGACAGCATAATTCAAATCTGATAATGAATAATATCTGAACCCTACATACAACTAATTAATTCATAAAATATTAAAAGGTAATTTTAAAATGTTGTATACTACACAGAAATCCTTGGTGGATGATAAAGTGCTAGCGATACCTGGGAAAACTGGGATTTGCACAGGCAGGAAACACTACTTTTCTCATTTAGAATTATGGAATGTAGGTTAGATGCGATCTGAAAATTCACTACTCAAGAAACTTTTAAATCGTGGATTTGATTCAGGTAACGAGTCCTGAAATTGTAATTTGATAAATGAAACTCACATTCCAGTCTTGCCTCTGAGATTATACCCAGATAATCTCGGAAGTTCTGGGTTTCCCCAAACGTTACTTATAATCTCTGGTTTACTAACAGTGTGCTACATATCACATTAATTGTTTGTGGCTTTTACTATTCTTGAATAGTATATGACTACTGTTTCCCTAATTCTGACAACTGTACACAACAAATGCTCTATAAACAGGAGCTGCTCACCAACATAATAATCAAATATATATGCAAAATTATTTTATTTTAAATGTTGAGAATACGGTATGTGTTAATTCAAAAACTTGAGGCAAATCAAATATTACATAACCCCTAGAACTTGAGACTAGCAAATGTTTATGTATATCAACATGAACACATCATACTGTGGCACATGCTAAGGTAGGTACCTTTCAAAAGGGCCATTTATCTCTCATGAGAAACATGTCAACAAAGAGAAAAAAATAAAGAAGAGGGTCATTTGAGTTTATGACCACAAATAACCTCCTCTTCACAAACAATGCTCATCATTTCGTCTGTTATTCCAAAATCAAAATTCTCCAAATGGATGAGAAAACCAATTTCAGGTAGATCCTGAACTCCACCACCTTACCCTTTTCTTTTAAATGTGCTCCGTGAATATGTAACGCAGAGACAATACAGAAATGAGTAAGACAGGATCACTGCCTTTAACAGCTAGCATAGTGCCTGATATATGGTGTGCACTCAACAGGCCTGTTGAATGAATTCTCCAGCACGTAAAAATTTTTGAGTAACAGCAAATTATTTTATCCACAGAGAAAAAAATTAACTCAAGAAAAATCAAACAATATCTTCTTACCCACAATCTGGAGCTGGACACCACCTGCAATCAGGATCTGCAACAAGCCACCGTCTAAGCATAAACTCTTCGTATTTTTCCATCAAGACATCATCACTTAATATCAAGCGAATATCATGGGGATTAAACCGTTCAGTACATTCTGGGCAACTAATATTAACTCTACTTTCAGAGATTTCTATCCTTAAATATTGTCGTAAGCAATCCACACAAGATCTATGATGACAAGTCATTATATCAGGAAATCTGTCTTTAGAATGCCGCAAAAGGCACAAAGGGCACTCTATGAAGTCTCCAATTTGTTTGCTGATGGAAGTTAATCCATTGTCAGAAGAGGTATTTGTAGAGAAAATGGAGTTCTTATCAGTACACATTTCAGAATGTATACTTTCAATACTTGCAATTCCATCCACCCCGCCATTTAGCTCCCTTGATTTACGTTTGCTATCTTTTTTCCTCCGAAACAGGGAGCCTATTGAAATTCTTCTTTTTTTGGGTGCCTTTTTGACTGAAGGCAAGCTCACAGATGAAGCAGAGGACTGAAGATCTCGATCTGAACCCATTTGCCGATGTAAACTCATGTCTAAAATGTTTGTTAGAATTGAGTCAGGGTCAGTGTTTACACACAGCCCTTCATTATATTTAGAGATAAAACCTATTTCTTGTTCTTGCATTCAGAGTAAGTCATGATGTAAGAATATTCTACTTGGTTCTTTCAGAGAATTCTTCAAAAGTTCGATTTACAGAAGACTGTTATCACGGATGTTCTGAAAAACAAAAAATAAAAAAATCAAGATCATTTAATTATGTTCTTAGTTTGTATATTTTCATAAATATCAAATTTCAAACAAGTATGTTCCTTAACCATTAGTAGCTGTTGTTTTTTTAAATAAGGCCAATTTATCAAATAGTCTATAAGAAACTACAAGACTAATGCTGAAATAACAAAAAGGGCATTCTTTAATCTTAATAAAAGATTCTAGATTTGAGCTGACCTAATTATTCTTAAAATCTTAGAAAAAAACTTCTGGTCATTATCACTCTGACTTCAATGATTTCTCACTGCCTTTAGCAGGTCTTTCTGTTGTTGTTTATAACTGACAATCAAGTATACATGCAAATACAAAGGGCTAAGAATAGCTTACATAATCTTGCAGAACAAAGTGGGGAAAGGGCTCTAACGCCGCTAGATATAATATTATAAAGTTACAGTAATCAGATAGTGTGCTATGCCACAAGGATGAATACAAAGATCAGTGGAACAGAAAGTAGTCCAGAAAAAGTCCCATATAGGCCGGGCGTGGTGGCTGACGCCTGTAATCCCAGCACTTTGGGAGGCCAAGACGGGTGGATCACGAGGTCAGGAGATTGAGATCATCCTGGCTAACACAGTGAAACTCTATCTCTATTAAAAATATAAAAAATTAGCCGGGCATGGTGGCGGGTCCCTGTAGCCCCAGCTACTCCAGAGTATTCTTCTGAGGCAGGAGAATGGCGTGAACCGGGAGGCGGAGCTTGCAGTGAGCCGAGATTGCGCCACTGCACTCTAGCCTGGGCGACAGCGTGAGAGTCCATCTCAAAAATAAATAAATAAAATAAAATAAAATAAAAGTCCTACACACACACACACACACACACACACGAGACTTGATTTATGACAAACGTGATGTTGCTGAGGACTGAGAATAAATGGCCTTTAAAAAAAGAAAAGTACTATGTCTACCGGTTATCCACCTGAGAAAAGAAAGGAAACTTGATGGATGGATGGCTTGCCCATATATGAAAATCAATTACAAATGGTTTACAGATCTGAATGTAAAGCTTCTAGGAGACAAGAGAAGAGACTATTTCAATGGAAAAATTCTTAAACAGAACATACAAGAATACCAACCATAAAATAAAAGACTGATAAATTGGACTAGAATAAAATCAACAGACAGTATTAAGGGTATGGGAGGAGACTTTTGCCACATATAACTAATAAAGGCACAGTGCCCAGACTATGTAAAAAATGCTTACAAATCAATAAGAAAACATATACAATCCAATAGAAAAATAGGCAGGGGCATTTCACAAAAGCATATGAAAAGTGCTCAACATCATCAGTCATCAGGAAAAAACACATTAATGCCCCATTCAGAGACTACAACACACCTAATAGGATGGCTAAAATTAAAAGACTGTCATTTCTAAGTGTTAGCAAGGATGTGGAGGAATAGGAACTCTCTTACACTACTGGTGGGAGTGTAAAATGGCACAACTACTTTGGAAAACTGTTTAACAATATCTATAAAATTGGCATACAGCGATAACCTATTACCCAACAATTTTATTCCTAGAAAGGAAGGAATAAGAAAAATGACATACTTAACAATGCTCACAATAGCATTGGTAATAATATTCAAAATATTGGAAACAACCATATTTTTATCAGCAATAGAATGAATACATAAATTGTGGTATATTCACACTCTAAAGCAATGAAACAATGAAAAGAAACAAAATACTGCTACACACAAGACAGGACTCTCATACAAAAGAGTATGTGGTATAATTCTATTTATATAAAGTTCCAAACAGAGAGAATTAATGTACAATGTTAGGAGTCAGGATTGTGGCTACATTTTATGGTAAGGCACAAAGGGAACTTTTTTTTTTTTTTTTTGAGACAGAGTCTGGCTCTGTTGCCCAGGCTAGAGTGCAATGGCGCAATCCCAGCTCACTGCAACCTCCACCTTCCGGGTTCAAGCAATTCTCCTGCCTCAGCTGGGATTACAGGCATGCGCCACCATGTCTTGCTAATTTTTGTATTTTTAGTAGAGACAAGGTTTCACCATGTTGGTCAGGCTGGCCTCGAACTCCTGACCTCAAGTGATCCGCCCTCCTTGGCCTCCCAAAGTGCTGGGATTACAGACGTCAGACACAATGCCCAGCCAAACTTTCTTAATATGTGCAGTATGCATAGTGTCTACAAAGGTAAGTTCACTTTGTGATACATATATGACCCAGAAACTCATGATTAATGTGCCTTTTTCTATGTGTTTTTTCCTCCTATGGCTTACCTCATAATTAACATATGTTTTCTGGAAAAACATTTCACTCAAACAAACTTCACTCATGTTCCTCAGTTTATATTTTCCCTCACAAACACAGGATAGATAAGGAACAGAGAGCTCAATCTATACAAATATAGTTATGCATCACTTAATGATGGCGATACATTCTGAGAAATGTGTCATTGATTTTGTTGTGTGATCAGAGTGCAATTACACGAACGTAGATGTTATAGCCTATTACACACCTAGGGTATACTGTATAGATTATTGCTCCTAGGCTACAAACCTGTACAGTATGTTACTGTAGTGAATAATGGAGGCATCTGCAACACAATGATATCTGTGTACCTAAACATAGAAAAGGAATGTTTCATTCCTTTGGCTCTCCAATATCCTGCCAGTGCCTCACATTGAGTAAATCCAACCAGAAGCCAACTGCCTCTAAGTCAGTCCTTCTAGTCAACCTCCTGAGGGGGGCACAGAGCAGGGTAGAGAAGGGTGAATGAGAGTAGATCTGGACATGCAAACAAAAAACATCCAGTGTTGTATGTTTAAAGAAGAGAACTTGGGAGTCAAAAGACCTGGCTCAGCTATTTTTTGTTATCATATCCTAGATAAGATACATTCCTGAATCAGCGATCAGGACCACAAAATATGGATACCACTCACCTCAAATAGATGTTCTAAGAATAATGTGAAATTGACATGTGTTAAACATGCCTAACAAACCTGGCACTGTACTAAATGTTAGCTGAAATGGAATGTAACGTAACTTAGTGCTTTACAAAATGTGTACCTTACAGCAAGTGCTTAATATTAAATGAATGAATGATGCTTTTCAGTTGCTATTACTCTGTGATCCTTAAACCATACAGCCTTACTACATCCAGTTTTTTAACTGTGGAAAGACAAGGACCTTTTACCTTCAGAAGTGCTTCAGGATTCGTAAAACATGTTAAGTATCCTGACACTACAACTTCAAGAATTATACATTTATAATATCCCACCAATAAACATCTTCTAACCACAAACACTTCAGCAGGATCTAACAGCCACCTATGTGCCTAAATGATTTACGCATCATTAGACAGGTATTCTGGAAATGAAGGTAGGGCAAAAAGTTTGCATACATAGAAAACACTTACTTCCCAAGAGGAAAATCTACTACATGATCAAATAACAGTTTTTGCTTCTGTTATTCAGCGAAAATTAGGTTTCTTCTGTCACTTCTCAAACAGCTTAAAATATGCAGAAAATCCAGTAATTTTGTGCTGATGGTCAAAATACTAAATCTAGAGCAGTGTACCTATGTCTTCTAATTTTAATTTGTTTTTTAGATGTCTGACATCCAGATGTATGGTACTTCTAAAATAAGCATGCAATAAAAGCAGCATGTGACAATATTTACTAGCAGTGTTGAAGAGAACCGAAAGAGGACAAAGTCTTTTTTTTTTTTTTAAGTAAAGATGGAATAGGTACAGAGAATTCCCAGCAGAGTTTCTACTGATCACTAACTTGGTGACTACAGAAGCTTGAAGCTATTCCATACTCAAGTGAAAGTGTCAATAAACACAACAAATAAAAAAGACTATTTTAAATGCTGCATTCTGTATTACAAAATAATAACAGACTATTAAACTTCAGCACATGCTTATGCTGAGAAGATGAAAGAAGATGAAGAATAAAGAAAACAAATTTAACTTTAATGGCTATGTATTTGTATGTGAGATTGGGAATCCACGAGGAACATTTGCTTTGATGGGAAATATATTTTTAGTATTTTCTCACTACAACTCATTTACATTTCACTTTCTGTGAACTAGGCACATGTTCATATCCTGCTACAGCACTTTCCTTATTGATGTGTAAGACATAGTTCTATTTAATAAAGAGCCTTGCTATCATGTGGGTATGTGTGTGTATATGTATAAATTGTATTTGACTACATGGCAATTTTCCAATGCAGAAATTTCAAATGTTTTTAACGTGCTCAGATTCACATATCTTTATGACTTTTGACTTCTACATCAGCCTTAGAAAAAGCCTTGCCCACTCTAAGATTGTATTTTTAAAATTCCTTCACATGTTTTCTACTGGTAATTTGATAGTTTATGAATAAGTAGAGATCAAAATTTGTTTTCTAAATGGCAAGCCAGTTACCTCAACACTAGTTACTGAATAATGATCTTTCCTCCATGCCCCACCCCCTACATACACACTGATTTAATTTTCTAATTTCTTATTTTTTATTTTTGAGACAGGGTCTCACTCTGTTGCCCAGGCTGGAGTGTAGTGGCACGAGATCACTACAACCTTCACCTCCCAGGTTCAAGTGATTTTTGTGCCTCAGCCTCGAGAGTAGCTGGGACTACAGGCATGCGCCACCATCCCCAGCTAATTTTTGTATTTTTTAAGTAACAATGCAGTGTTGACATACTGGCCAGGCTGGTCTCGAACTCCTGTCCTCAAGTAATCTGCCCAGCTCAGCCTCCCAAAGTGCTGGAATCATAGATGTGAGCCACCGCGCCTGGCCAATACACTGATTCAACAAGTCACTTCCTGGTGTAAGAATCTTCTACTATCTAGGTGGTATGGACTTCTAAAATAATCCCTTGAAATGGAATACCAAAATGTTTTGTTCCAATTTGTACTACAACTCGCCAGAAAGGTATTTCCCTGAATTCTCACCAGCATCCTTTATAAGAGTTTTTTCTTTCTTTGAGTAGCAAAAAATACACACTTTAATTTCTATTTCTTTGATTGCCAAACAATTTAAACATTTGTTCACATGCACTGTCCTCTTCACTACTTCTATGTTTTATTTGTTCACATTTTATGCCCATTTTTACACTGGAATATCAATGCTCCTCTTTGATTTTAAACAATATTTACTTTCTCTAAACACTTGTCCTTCAATTTTGTGATGTTTTGAAGTACAGTTGTCTAAGTTTTTAATTTAGTAACATCTAACAAGGTCCTTTATAAATTTTTCCATTGCTCTATAGGCTTACAAAGTCTTCTTTTGGAGGATGAAACCTAATTGTTACATATTTACTTTCTGGTATTTTTCATTCTTTCTTGTGCAGCGGTGCCCAAACTTTTTGGCACCAGGACCAATTTCACAGAAGACAATTTTTCCACAGATGGAGGTGGGGAGTGGGAGCGGGGATGGTTTCATCAGGCATTATATTCTCATAAGGAGTGTGTGATCTAGATCCCTCGAGTGCAGTTCACAATACTCCTATGAGAAATGAACGCTGCCACTGATCTGACAGGAAGCGGAGCTCAGACAATAATGCTCACAGCTGCTCGCCTCCTGCTGCGTGGCCCAGTTCTTAACAGGCCACACACCGTGGCCCAAGGGTTGGGGAGCCCTGTTCTTGTGGATCCACTTTTCATCTGGTGTCATGTATCTTCAGCCTCAAGAACTTCCATTAGCATTTTTTGCTACACAGGTCTCCTAGCAATGAATTCCTTCAACTTTCATCTGGGAAAAAAAAAAGTTATTTCACCTTCACTTTTTATGGATATTTTTGCTGAATACAGAACTCCAGGTTGATATCTTTATCCTTTCAGGACTTTAAATAGGTTATTACATTGTCTTCTGGCCTCCATTGTTTCTGACAAGTCATCTTTCCTGATATTTTAATTCCCCTGTATAGAATGTGTCTTTTTTTCCTTTGCTTGCATTCAACATTGTTTTCCATCTTGGATGTTCAGTAGTTTGAGAAAGATGTGCCTAGATGTGGTTTTCCTTATATCTATCCTGCTTGGCGTTCACAGAACTTGTTGAATTTGAAGTTGATTTAAACCAAATAAAGGAATTCGGGGGAAATTATTTAAGTATTTTTTACTATACTGTCTCTGTCTGTCTGTCTGTCTGTCTCTCTCTCTCCCCCCCCCCCCCACTCCTGGAATTCTAATTATTTGTATGTTAGTTTGATTTCTGTCCCTGGAGAAACTGAGGCACTATTCTTTTTTGTAATCTTTTTTTCTTTGTTCGGTAGACTGGCAAATTTTTATTGATTTATCTTCCACTTCATCAACTTTTTCTTCTGCTGTCTCCAATCTGCTGTTAAATCCATCCAGTGAAATTTTCATCTTAGATACTGGACTTTTGGGTTCTATAATATCTCATTGTTCTTTTTTTATAGTTTCCATTTCTCTGATGAGATTACCCAGTCACTATGATATTTCCCCCTTTAAGTCCTTAAAATATTACAGTTGCTATAGTCTGTCTGCTACTTGTGGGGTCTGTTACCTATTTTTGAGGGGGTCTTGACATGGAATGAACCATATTTTCCTCCTTACTTACATGTCTAGTAATTGCTTATTATAAACTGGATATTGTAGATATGTTATAGAGGCTCTGTAGTCTCTTATCTTCTCCTGAAGAGTGAGGACTTTTATTATACTGGGCAGTTAAGTCACTGGCTAGTCAACATGAACTTCTGAAAGCTTGGTTTTATGCTCTCTTAGAGTAGATCTGTGGAAAGCACCCATGTTTACCAATCCCTTCTATCTTGGTGGGAATCAAACACCAAATTCCGTCACCCCTGCAAAAGCCATCAGCTAAAATCTCTATTTAGTTTTTTCTGCCTGCCAGCTGTTGTTTTCCACTGAACTCCTTGGAATCTCCCAAGCACACTTCTAGGGGACATCTAGGCATCTGAAGGGAGTTTACCCATAGATTTTTGGGCTACTTACCATAACTCCCTCCTTTCTGGGATTTATCCTATTTTTGGCCACTTAACTCCTTCCCCTGATACTTCAAGCCAGTAAGACTCCGACTTTCTGCTTGACTTTCAGCTGCCCTACACTATATAGACTATTCTTTAGGGGGAAAGATGTATAAATTTTTTAAGGAAAACATCTGGCAGTTTTCCAAAGGATATCTTCATCTAGGCTTTGAGATACAGTATTCTTGAATTTGTACAGAATGCTGTCACAAGGAATTTTAGCCTACTTATGCATCCATGATCTCCACAATATAACTGCTTACCAGACTGCTCTTTAAAAATGATCCTTTAAAAGATTTTCTTTCATTATTCAATACCTGGAACTGTAAGGTCTTCTACGAATGACTAAATCTGTTAAACTTTTTGCCTTATTTGCTCCAAGTAACCTGTGTAAGTATTAATTCATTTACTCTTTCAACAAATATGTTCAGTGCCTATCACGTGCCAGATACTCTTGTAAGTGCTGGATAGTGAACAAAATAGACAAGAGTCTATTTGTTCTGTGGAACTTTCATTCTAGTACATTTAAGCATTGAACAGATACTTCAGATGATATCTTCTCCAAAGAGTAACATGAATAACTTTGCAAGGATCTAAATTTTAATGAAGTAACTCCCTCTTTTCTAAGCATAATTTTAAAGGAAAAAAATTGATTTTTATTTGGGCATATATAGTAGTCCCATAATTGAAACCAGTATTTATTAAAATCCATTTTAAAGCTTTCTTCCTAATAGAGTTTAGATACTTTTGACAGCACTCTATTTTTCGTAGTTACAATGGTTTTCTAATACCCGAACATTCCAGTAGACAATTTAAGTTGCACAAAAGAAACCACTATTTATCTAACCAAATGATCTAGTATAGAGAATATTCATTTTGCTCACTGGGCATAACTTTAGGAACCAATATTAGCAGATAAAAGGTGGGGAAATCCTCAACCCTAGACTCACTATTTTGGATCTGCTCAGCCTCTGGTGCTACATAAAGGTTCCTAAGGCAATGAAAAAAGGAAGTATCTGTCTTTGTGTAGCATTTACTATATGTAGTGTTGCAAACACCACCTCATCAAATTTAAATACAGCTATGTACAATTTAATGTAGTAGCTGACTACCAAAAAATAGATAATTATCATAAGCCACCCTTTGATCAGACCACAACTTTAAGTGATCTACTAGAAATGATATATTTCTACCCAAGCTAATTTTGGCCCAAACTAAATAGAGTTTTTATAAATCTGAATCATATCATTAAGAGAAGTATGAGACATTAAGCTAGATTCTCATGTATCGCTTTCTCTTAAGAGATAAATCACTGAAGTTCATTATAATAAAGTTTGCTATTACTCAAAAATCTCATTTAAATGTTATTTTTAAGTTACGTCATTCATGATCTATGCTTACTTATGAGACTTGCTTAAGAACCTCAAATTTAGAAATGTCATTATTTTCCTCTAAGAAATTGATTCCCCAATATAACTACCAAATTCAGATACAAAGCAGCAATGCATTCTCTGGGCATTATTCTTTTTTTTTTTTTTCTTTTTCTTTTTTGAGACACAGTCTCACTCTGTCGCCTGGGCTAGAGTGCAGTGGTGCGATCTCAGCTCACTGCAACCTCCGCCTCCCGATTTCAAGCCATTCTCGTGCCTCAGTCCCCCTAGTAGCTGGGACTACAGGCACGTGCCACCATGCCTGGCTAATTCTTGTATTTTTAGTAGAGATGGGGTTTCACCATGTTAGCCAGGCTGGTCTCCAACTCCTGGCCTCAAGTGATTTTCCCACCTCAGCCTCCCCAAGTGCTGGAATTACAGGCATAAGCCACTGCACCCAGCCTCTGGGCATTATTCTTACTGCCCAGGTAATAGTATTTATTAAACATCTCTTTCTACAGCCTATTAAACTAAAAATATAACAAGCACAATACATTTTTAGAAAAAAATTAAAATGCTTAAAAATAACAGTTAATGCATGGACTGGCTTCAGAGAAATCCATGAAATCTCAAAGTGTATGTTAAACTGTGAATATATGTATATTCTAGTCACAGGATACATCCACAGCTTTCAACACATTCTCCAAGGAGTCTAAAGTACAATGAAAGGTTAACTGTTAACACTAAGATGTCAGATTTAACTTGTCAGTAAAAGTTAACAGTTTCTGTAAATCCTTCCTACTCTTGCTAATTTATATTATTAGTACAACATTCACGGCTGTACCAATTATAAGCTCAGTTAGAAAATACTTCTATTCCATTAGAAGCATTCCAGTTGAAGTTGCAACTATCTGCACAAGAGTTAAGTTTTTGGGAAGGTTAAAAAAAAACTTTCATCCCTAAACGAAGTCTCCGATTCATCACACAAGAATAAACATTACGTGGATAGATGGCCCAGACTAACCCATCACATGTATTGAAAACAAAAATCATATAAATAAAGGTTAATCAATATTGTATATTCAAAGGACAGGTGACCATAAATATGTCCATAAAGATATTATAATGCTATTGTGTCATCTTTACTTAAAATGGCAATTACCACCAAAAAAATTTTCAAGCTGATTATTCCCTATGAGGTAAGTCAATTAATAATCTATTTAAAATGTATTAATAACAGACACGAAGAGGTTAAGACATTTAATGCCCAATGCGAAAGAAAGTAATGGTACTAGACATACAATCTAAATATCTTTCAATTATTTCAATGTGTCCTTAGAAGCATGAGCACATAATATACAGATCTAAGGAAACCTAGATTCTATTATCTCTACCAAGTGGTTTTCTTCCTGTTGTTCAGAAAGGCCCTCTCTGTATCATCTGTAAAATGGGGAAAATAACATTGTGAAGAGATGCTGTTATATGCTTATCTGCTTCATTTTCCTCCTGAGCACAAAGCAGGGCTACATTTTCCCATTCCACTTATGGCTAGGTGTGGCCATGTTATTAGTCCTGGCCAATGCAATCTGAGTATAATAATGTATGCCCTTTCAAGGACTGACCTCTACATCATCCCTGAAAACAACCCTCAAGCTCTCTTTCTCTTCACACAATGGCTGGCTGAATGGAGTAATTCCAGTGGGTGACTATAAGCAGAACTTAGAGGACAGAGAAGTCACAAGATGGAAAGAATCTGGATACCTGAGTACTCCACATGGTTTTTTGTGTGAATGAGAAATAAATTGTTATTGTGTTCCACCATAAGATTTTGGGTTTTCTGTTACAATTACCTATCTTACCCACCTTAAAGTTGGAAAATATAATGAGGTAACAAAATTTAGATTAACTTGGGGGGAAAGGTTTTTCAAATGCTATACAAATATGGGGTAATGATAGAGTACCTTTTATTGAGTGAGTAAAGCATGCACTTTGGAGTCAGTATATCCTGAGTTCAAGTTCAGCCTCTGAAACTTACATTAAGTATGTGACATTGAGTTAGATTACTAAGACTCAGTTTCTTTGATTGTAAAATGGGAATTACAGTACCTATAGTCCATAAAGATTAAATAAAATAACACATCAAGAATTCAGTAAAGGGTATGGTACATATAAATCACTTAAATATTACCTGTAAGTACACTCATCTGAGAAGATAGCACAAATATATCTAAATTTACCATGTATTGGGTAAAAAAAAACTTATCACACATTAGGTTACAAATAAAAACAAATGCTTGCCTCTGAAATGGCTTCCCTAATGTAATCAGAATAGCCACTTGGAAGTTTGGAATACATTATTAAAGTACACGAATTTCTCAAAGGTAAATATAAATGTACAGCTAGTACAAACTTACCTCAAGTGGTCTAATATTAAAAATGGAATAAATATTTTTAATTCAACTACTTATAAATAAGGAGATGGGGCTAATACAACTTATAATCAGCGTAGGCAAGTATCAGTTTCCAACAAGTTCTTTAGAAAGTAAACACTTACCAAGACCCAGATATACTCTCTTGGGTTCTAGCCTTAAGACAGTTTCTATAATCTCTCAGAAACAGAAACTCAAAGTTCAGAATAAGCTATTCCCATAAGCCACAAAGCCTCCCAAAAGAGGTATTTTTTAAACAGCTTGACAGTCACGCACCTGCCACATTTACCTGTTTAAGCCTATATCTGATTGGGAGAAGAACAAAATGGTGCTTTGTGGTTTTAATAATACTCATTACAAGTAATATTCATTACTCAAGTCATTACAGAAAGTAAGCTGCTGCAGAAAGGAATAAAGCATTACTCATCCAATTTCCCCGGTAAAAAACATTTTGGTTAGCTTATTCCAGGCCCTCTTTGACAAGAAGAGCAAACAATACAGCATTAGGGAAACCACAGGAAAAGCAGAGTGCAAAATGCCAGGTATGATCAAGTGCCCAGAGACATGTAAGTTTTTAAATAGGGTTTAAAAAGATACCTAGCTGTCAAAAATGTCCTTCAATTGGTTAAAATAGACATTGCTGAAGAGAGACTAATTTGAATGCTGCATATCCAAAGGAAAACAGACACATTTTGCTTACTGTGTCTCTTGGTTCTCAACAGAAGGGAAACACTGACCTAGTATTAGATCTTAACCAAGTTTGTCTACGTTTTTGAATTTTAACTTCCATATTCAAAAACTAAGGTGATTAAGACCAGATAATGTCTAGGGTCCCTTAGTTCCAAAAGACTATGATGATAATATACAAATATATAGGCAGTTTTAATACACAGAATACTCTAGGTTAAGTAGATGATTATAATCTTCTAGGATAAACAAATAATTGTTGTTTCTGTTCTTTACAAAATGTCTCCAAATTCTCCCAAGTATTAGTACACCCTTCTTAGTAAATTCAGTGTGAAAGTGAATTTTACCAAGTCTCATGATTAATCTGATTCTACTATTCGGACAATTAGAAGTATCAAGTGTTTGGACTGGGTGCAGTGGCTCATGCCTATAATCCCAGCAGTTTGGGAGACCAAGGTGGGCAGATCACCTGAGGTAAGTAGTTCGACACCATCCTGGCCAACATGGTGAAACACTGTCTCTACTAGAAATACAAAATTAGCTGGGTGTGGTGGTACATGCCTGTAATCCCAGCTACTTGGGAGGCTGAGGTAGAAGAATTGCTTGAACCCGGGAGGCGGAGGTGAAGTAAGCCAAGATTGTGCCATTGCACTCCAGCCTGGGTGACAAGAGCAAAACTGTCTCAAAAAGAAAAAAAAAGTATTAAGTGTTTGGACTAATCTTATCCTAACCACTTTCTCTGGATATCCCTCAACTCCATACAAATTATTGATTAACAGTAGCATCCCACCTCTCCAATTCTGGAAGCTCATTTGTCTCTTTCTCCTAAAGGACACCATGAGTAAGGGGGAGGGAAGACCTCTGGTTAGCGAAATCATTGTGTGTGCATGTAATTGTATGATATATGTACATAAGAGAGAGAGTGTAATCTGTAAGAGGTGTTTGGGAGAGATCTATTTTCTTCAAACTAAAAGTAATTCTCAGATGGAACACTATCTCCTGGGAACCAAGAGGCACAATAAGCAAAATGCATCTGTTTCCCTTTGGGTATGTAGTATTCAAATTAGCTTCTCTTTACACAAGTCTCCTCAAAATGACATTAAAAACTCATGTACAAAGGAAATATTATTAACTGTATAAGGAAAGAAAAGGGAGTATTTTCTAAAGACAGAAAAATCTAGGTAATAATTACACAGCAGGCAAACAATTATAAAGGTTTATCTCTGTTACAGTTTTCTTATTGAGAATTCAAAAGCAACAAAATCAGCTGGGCATGGTGGCTCATGCTTGTAATCCCAGCCCTCTGAGAGGACAAGACAGGCATATTACTTGAGCTTAGGAGTTCAAGAGCACCCTGGGCATCACAGTGAAACCCCTTTCTACAAAAACTACACAAATTAGCTGGGTGTGGCGGTGCACACCTGTAGTCCCAGCTACTTGGGAGGTTGAGGTGGCAGGGTTGCTTGAGCCCAGGAATTCCAGGCTGCAGTGAGCTATGATCACACCACTGCATTCCACCCTGGGTGACACAGTGAGACCCTGTCTCTGAAAAAATGAAATAGAAAAG
Organism: Theropithecus gelada; assembly: GCF_003255815.1. Lineage (NCBI taxonomy): Eukaryota > Metazoa > Chordata > Mammalia > Primates > Cercopithecidae > Theropithecus > Theropithecus gelada. The sequence goes on from NC_037676.1 coordinate 102,617,986, forward strand.
AATTAAAAAATAAAAAAACAAAAGCATCATAATCAGTTTAACTACAATTCCAAAACAGACTATTAAATTAGATGTATCAGATATTTAACTAGTCAACTCCTGGGAGACAGTAATCCAAAGACTAATTTGAAAAAGTAGCCATCAAAAGACAGAGTGGGTCTTTAAGTAAGTCAAGAAGATACAAAGAGTGAAAAGGCTACAAATTCTGGACCTATTTCACACACACGAAAAAACTAGCCATGTAAAAGTCCATGTGCTCATGTACTTACTTGCTCTTCTCAAGAGGCTGCACCAACTTTATGTGGCTGTGAAACCTATCTTTCTAGTGACACTAGCATTCTAATCTAACCTATTTTGTAAGTGAGAAAACTGAAGTTTAGAGCTACTAGGTTCGATGTATCACCACTAGTCACATGATGCTATTTAAATTAAAATTAAATTTTAGTTCCTCAGTTGTGCTAGTCACATTTCAAATGCTCTACAACCATAGGCTATTGGCTACCATACTGGACTGAACAGGTCTAGAACATTTCCTTGACCACAGAAAGTTCTATCACACAGCACTAGTCTAGAGATGTGACTTACCCACACAGCTAAAGTGGCAGAGCTAAAGGCTCAGTGTTCTTCCTACTATCTTACTGCCTAGACTAGCCCTTCATTAATCACCTGGTATCCAAATTACCACATCACCTTCTTTGTTAAAGTCTGCTTACAAATTTCCACTGGTTTCCCTGAGATGAAGAATAAATTTCAAGCTTCCTGTGGCATTAAAAGCCCTCCACAGTCCAACCTGTTTCTCACTGTTCTACATAAAAACCCACTTTAGCCAACTGACCTAGTTGTTAAATATCTTAACAAAACATACATAGTTTCACCTCTATGAATTTTCCTAAGCCTTTGTCTCTGCCTAGAGTATTATTTTCCATCTTCTGTGCTAGTCCTACTCCTCTTTCAAGGCCCAACTCCTATCTTATCTCCACTATCATTCTAGGTCAGTAACTATAAATAAGCATTACTAAAAGTTACTCCATGCTCTTATATACAAATTTACAATTTTCTAAATATCGTCTAAATATTTTAATATCCTTCTCTACTAAAAGGTGGGGAAAAAGTTTGGCAGAGGAAAGGAGATCAGTGTCTGTGTGGTGTTTATTACTATTTTAAACAGGGTGATCAGAGTCTCATCGAAAGGGTGGCATTTAGCAGAGACCTAAAGGAGGTAAAAGAGGTGTTAGCTATGTGGAAATCTAGGGAAAGAGCATCCAAAACACAGAACAGCCACTGCAAAGGCCCTAAGGGAGGAATGGGTCTGGTATGCTCAAGGAACAGCCAGGAGGCCCTAATATGACTGAAAATAAATGAGCAAGGCAAAGACTATCTGAGATACATGAGAATGCCAGGTTGTGTGGGGTTAAGGCCACTGTAAGGACTTTGGCTTTTAAGTGAGACAGGGAAACTTATGGGGTTTCTAAAGTGACAGAGATAGTTTACAATCTAAGAGTTTAAGAGGATCATTCTGGTGTTGTGAACAGATAGAGGTATCAAGGATGGAGCATGGAGAACAGTTTAAAGACTATGGAAGTGATCTATGAGAAACATGACGACGGCACATCAGTGAAGGTGTTGAGGACATGTTTTGATACATGTTTTGAAGGTGGAACTGTAAGGACTTCCTGATGGATTACAAGAGGATTTGGCCTGATTAACCAGAAGGCTGAAACTGCTATCAACTGAAATGGGGAAGGCTATGAAACACAAGTTTCAAGAGGGAGTTAAGACCAGAAGTTCATTTTTAGACATTTATATTTGAGATATCTCTTATACCCAGGTGGAGATGTATATCCAAACACCCGTTTGACAAGCCCAGAGTTTAGGAAAAAAGTGAAGCCTAGAGATGTAAATTTTGGAGTTGCTGTTATTTGAATGGTATGTAAAATCACAAACACAGACGAAATCACCAAAAAGTAAATACTAAAGAGTAGGGAATGAGGCCTGTAGCATTTCAACATTAAGATGTAGGGGAGAAGAGGCAAATTCAGTAAAGGAGACAGAAAAGGTGGAAGGGGGATCATGGAGGAATTACACCTTAAAGAAGACAAAACCTGTTGGTCTATCCTACCAGTGTTTTACTCATTCCCCTCCCCCACGTCAACTACATCTTAAAAAGCATACAAAGAGCAAAGAAGGAGCAAGTTAGGAGAGAGAAGAAAGAAATGATACAAACAAAAATAACAAAATGCATCTTACAAGATATAATCGATTCCTGTTGAGACTGGAGGGTATTAAAACACTTCCTCTGATATTTCTCAGAATTAGAATTCTAACGAAAGGGCTGTTTAGTCTCTGACCATCACAGAACATGATATAAAACAACAATAATTAGAGATTTTTGGTTTACTGAAGACTTTGACTGTATATTAGTTTCCTGTGGCTGCTGTAACAAACTACCACAAACTGGTTGGCCTAAGACAATGGATATTTCTCTTACAGTTCTGGAGGCCAGAAGTCCAAAACCCAGCAGGGCCGTGCTCCTACTGGGGCTCGAGTGGAGAATATGTTCTTTGACTCTTCCAGCTTCTGGTTACTATACGCATTCCTTGGTTTGCAGTTACATCACTCCAATCTCTGCCTCCATGAGCACACTGCTTCCTCCTTTTCTGTGTGTCTTCTCTGTAATTTGTCTACTTTTCCCTTACAAAGACACTTGTCACTTGATTTTGAGGCTACCTGGATAATCCAGGATGATCTTATCTCAAGATTCTTAATTACATCTGCAAAACCCTTTTCCAAATAACATTTGTAGATTCTGGGGATTAGGATGTGAACATATCTTTTGGGGGGCTACCATGCAACGCACTACAATATGGTTCTGGAAATTTTTGCTAAGGATATCAGTAAGGTATGCTGTATTTATGCAAAAATCTAAAGGATATTTAACTTACGTGCATAATTTAAAAAATGGGTCAGGTGCAGTGGCTCACACCTGTAATCCCAGCACTTTGGAAGGCTGACATGGGCAGATCACTTGAGTCCAGGAGTTCGAAATCAGCCTTGCCAACATGGCAAAATCTTGTCTCTTGTAAAAAAAAAAATACAAAACGATTAGCTGGGTGTGGTGGCAGGTGCCTATAATCCCAGCTACTGGCAGGCTGAGGAATGCGAATGGCTTCAACCTGGGAGGCAGAGGGTGCAGTAAGCCAAGGTTGTGTCACTGCACTCCAGCCTGGGTGACAGAGCGAAACTCTGTCTCCAAAAGAAAAGTTTTTATTTATTTATTTATTTTTAGTTTTAAGACAGACTTTTGCTCATCACCCTGCCTGGAGTCCAATGTCGCGATCTCGGCTCACTATAACCTCCACCTCTCAGGTTCAAGCGATTCTCCTGCCTCAGCCTCCCAAATAGCTGGAATTGCAGGTGCCCACCACCACACCCAGGTAAATTTTTTTGTGTGTTTTTAGTAGAGACAGAGTTTCACCATGTTGGCCAGGCTGGTCTCCAACTCCTAACCTCAGGTGATCCACTCACCTTGGCCTCCCAAAGTGCTGGGATTACAAGCATGAGTCACCATGCCTGGCAAAAGTTGGTTTTATATTAAAGGGTATGGCTATAAGGAGAAATCTACTTGATATGGCTATGTGTACAACCAGAAGTCTCAACTGCTTACCAGGTAACCACTGCCACCCTTGGTTTGGATAAAAGAATTACAGTCATTGTGCTATATACATCATATACCCTGAGATAATAGGTTTTTCTAAATGGTTATTTTCCCCACTTACGCACTCACACTACTTACTAGTTCCCATCCCCACTTTCCAAAGGACCTTATTTCATGATTTTGATTTAAGGATGCCTATATAAAAAGTCCCGTTTATTCCATACAAAAACTGAAAAACAGATTTGTTCAGGCAATATTAAATAGATGAGAGGTTTAAAATCTGGTGCTCAAACCAACCTAGTCGTCTCTCCTGATTCTATTTAAGAGCATCTTGTATTGATTTACTGTTACTGATTCCAGTGTGGGAGGTAACAGTACATTCTATATGCACTAGTCTCATGGGAACTTCTATCCTGTTTTTTACAATGAGCCAAGCTTGCTCTGACTAGTTACTAATAATTAGAGGATCTCTTTTATAACAGTATTGTCTGAGTAGCCCAGAGTGTTTCAAAGGCATAATTAACTTATACAATCCAATGAAATAGATGATGAACATCCTTCCTTATTTTATCTTATTTTAGAGATGGTGTCTCGCTCTGTCACCCAGGCTGGAGTACAATGGCACAATCTCAGCTCACTGCAACCTCTGCATCCCAAGTTCAAGTGATTCTCCTGCCTCAGCCTCCCTAGTAGCTGGGATGACAGGTGCCTGCCACCAAGCCCGGCTAATTTTTGTACTTTTTAGTAGAGGCAGAGTTTCACCACTTTGGTCAGGCTAGTCTTGCCCGCCCTCAAATGATCTGCCTGCCTCAGCTTCCCAAACTGCTGGGATTACAGGATTATATATGGGGAAAGACAGTAACACACAAAGTCATTTTTGGGGGAGATGTAAAACTGAGAGAAGACAGGTAGCCTGACTTTCAATCCAACTCAATAACTCCAATTTGAAAGTGTATGCAATTCTGTATTTGGCCTCAAAAGACACATCAATCAGTTAGAAAAAGACTACAAAAAGACAAAGAAGTTCTGCAGAAAGAAACATGTCATACAAAATGCCCCTACAGCTACGCTATCCAATATGAATAAAAGTATGTAAAGTCACTCATGATAATCTTTTGGATCTACTGGCTTAAATGCATTATGAAAACTAATTTTGCCTGTTTCCTTTTACTTCTTTAATGTGGCACTAGAAAATTTTAAATTATATTTGTGGCTCACATTGTATTTCTATTGGACAACACTGCTGAAGAGATAGTTATAAAATAAATACCTTAGATTGTAGATACTTTAATTCTATTAGCAAATACTTATTCTACATCTTTTACTGTCAGGCTTATGCTAAGCGCTGAGATTTGAAGAGTGAACAAAGAAAATGGTCCCTGTCATCACAGAGCTTGCATTATCTCCTATACTTCTGTACATTTCACATAGTCCCATTTGTGATTATGCATTAGAATAACTTAATTTAGGATACCTTACCATTTTCAGGGGCAAATGCCATACTTGACTTAGAAATCACAAAATATAAGTCAATAGATTCATGCTAATGAGTTTATTTTTCTAATATTTATATTAATATGCTATATAATATTTATCTGGAAGCCTAATATCATCACATTCCCAAAAGTTTCTCCTGGTTTCTTGCTCCTTCCCTTTAACAACTCTGGCTCCCTCCTTATGGCTCACTTCTACCAGTCTCTTCAATTGGCAACCTGCCTGCTATTCAAATCATAAAGACTATTTTTACCCTCAGGGGTCTCCCCAACAGGACAGAAGTTAAAAATGCTAAGTATACATAATTTTATGGGGCCAACTCCAGTTTTTTGGACCAAAGACTCAGTTTAGAAGTTTCTTTTGGGTGTAAACAAGCTAACGTGATTTCTGAGCAGGGTTTTGCTTCAGAATTCACTGCACAAACTTATTTGAGACTTAAAACAACGGATCACTTCTGTCATATTGAGAGTTTCATATAACAACACCTTCTCAAATAGGACTTCTAAAACAAATTAACACTAATTCTTTAGTAAATGATTTATAAAATAAAATACTAGATAACATCAATAGGATAAGACTATATAATGGTTTTAAGGCTAATGGCATAACTTTCAAAAAAATGTTACCAATAAAAATAATTCTTCAGGAGTTAATGACAGTGATAAAGAGAGCAACACAAGCAAAACCTACTTTATCAAAAAGTGTTACTTTTTTCCACTTTGATATATAAAGTATCACTGACATATGATAGCTTTTGAGAAACAAATGAAATACACAAGTTTTAAACACCCAAAGTGATTTCACTGGCTATTTGGTTGAAGCCTACCACCATCTGAAATACAGGTATGTTTAGCAAGGAAATATTATCCCTTAGTCTTAAGATGTGCAGGTACGGTTAAGTAAATGAATTGTTTCAACGTTAGGCATCTTCTGTCTGCTAACAAAGAACTGGCATGACTTAGAAAATTCATAATTACTCCTAGTTGGAGAAAAACATTTCGGAAGAAAAATTTAGCTATTCTCCGTAAGCAGTAAGATGAACATTTTGATAAATAGCTTTTAAGCTGAAGTACTACTCCATATATAATCATGGGTCCTTTCAGACAATGTAAATTAAACTACCATTTTGCTATGATATGCTAGTTTGCCAAATACAATGCAATATGCAATCAAATATAAATTTAGAAATTCAACTTTACTTTGGGCTTTTGCCCAAGGTGGCCTAATTTTTATCTTGGCAAAGAATGTTAAAAGAGCATAAGCTCATTAGTTCAGTACAAAACCAGCCTGCATTTGACAGTCAGTTTTCACTTGTTAATGACATTAGAGAAACGAATAACAATTCCCTAAGATTTCCTATATAACCTGAGTACAGATGATATAAGTGAGCAATTCAGATGTAAATATTAATATAACAAAATTTATCTCCAGCTTACTCTGTGCCCAGCACTTGACTAGGAACTTTTACATGTTATCACAAATATTTTGCCTTCTTTTCCCTACTTGGAAATTTCAGAAAACTACGTATCTCAACCATCTGTGCCCTGTAGATTAAAAACGACAACAACAAACTATGTGTGTTGGAGAAGGGGGAGAAGTAATTTGAAACCAAAAAATTTCTATATAAATCTAAATAAGTGTTCAAGATATAAACTGCTGTAACAACAACAAAAAAACCCGTAGGGGGCAGGGAGTGTCAGAACCTTCCATAATATATAAGTGATTATTTCAAATAGTTAAAACAAAAAGTTTGCTTTTAATTACCCATATTTAATACTAAACAACCCCATAACAAATAGTATCCTTCAATCCAACCCCATTAAAATAGAAGTGACCCAAGTGTCTTACATCCTCAACTGCAAACATACTGCTTTACGACTTCACTTACATTCAAATTTGGGAAGTGCATTTACTTTCCACCAAGATGCTAAGTATTTTATTTATTCATCCATGTTCTTGAATGAAGTATCTTTAAAAATACGAATCTTAGCGCCTCTCATATGTTAAGTAGAAAATAATAGTTTTAGTCAAGCAAAATACTTCAAAAACTCAAGAAATCACCGATTTTTTTAAAAAAATCCCAACACTGGTTGACAGTATAGCCAGTTCTTTACATTAAGTCTACTGATCAACTGAGGGATCCCCTAAATGAGAAAACAAAATTTCCAGTGGCCACTATTTGGATACTAAGAATTGGGTTGTGCTTCAACTCCTAAAATAATGTTGCAGTTTTAAAAATTAATCTTACTGGAATCTCCTGGAAGCTGAGATAGTGAAAAAAATACACTAACATTAGTTGCCAACTGCAATTTTTTCCTCAAAAAGACACCTTGCGATGCCATTAAAATATTTTTCCAGGGACACGTAAAATTTAAACTTCAGTTAAATTCCATACAGTAATTTTTAAAAAGAGAACATTAACCAGGGCATTAAACTAACAAATTTTAAAAGTGTTTTTTAGCACAATTTGGTTTATCAAGTCCCAAGGCTTAATTCTAAATCTTCACCATGGAACTGTAGCAAGGAAAGAACATTTGAAAATACGATCATCGCCATCTTCTAAATAGAGAAGTATTTACATTTTAACTCAATTCAGATAGTTCAGTCAGTGTTAAATAAGCATAAACAGGTAAACACGGTAATGGCTTGCATTATAAACAGAAGTGGTAAAATGTGTATTAAGACGGGTAATGGCAAACTGAAAATAAAATTTAGGTAAACCGTCAGACTTCAAACAACCAAAAGTATCAATGAATCTATGTTAAAATAAGAAAAGATTAAAAAACAATAAAAAGCCATGTTCTTAAAAAAAAAAAAAAAAGTGGAATGTAAAGATCACAATTTAAGGCAACCGATCAAAGGAAAGGACTGCTTTAAGCCTCCACTGTTTGCTAACACTTAAAATTAGCATTTCCAGCCAACACCTAGGTTTGAAAATTGCAGCGGCACTTAAACGCTGTCTTTTCTAACGTCACCCCAATAGAACATTCTGCAACACTGTGGACAGTAAACATTAAGCAGAGTAAAGCATCGTTCATGTATTTATCTCTCCAAGGGCCAATGGGAAAAAATTAAACCTTTCTCTCTCCCATATATAGCCTTAACCACTCTCTTCCCTCTTTTTATTTACTGCCCTTGTCGCGGGGTTAATGAACCCTAAACTTCTTTTTCTTCTTCCCATTAATGGAAATGGGAAAAAAAGACCAACTGCAGAGTGGAACCCAGATAGGAAAAACTGAAAATTCAAAGTAGTAGCATTACTTGCTGGGCGAGGGCTGGGAACACCCTAAAGGCTTAGCAGGAGGAGACAATCCCGGAAGACCCCCGTTAACACATACTTCACCCCAAGGCTACACCGTTTTGGTGTGTTGTGTAATTTTTGCTTTTAAAGGAGGTGGTAGCAGTCCCGGACGAACCTTCCCCGGAACGCAGCTCCCCTCCCTAGGGCCCCAGGCAGCACGGCTTGCGGGGCGATGTCCCGGCTCCGAATTTGCAGCGAGGCCCGGAAATCGATCCCGTTAGAGCCGATTTCACCCGTCAGGAATGCGTTCCGCCCCCGCCGCCTCCCCGCGGCAGTAGCCCTTGGGTCTCCCCTGCTTCAGGGGCTGGAGACAGCTCGAGGGGAGCGCCGCCTCGGCCCGTCACAATATCGCCGGGCCGGCCGCCGGCCGCACAGGCACTCGGGCCAGGAGGACAGGGCTTGGGGCGGATCCCACGCTCCGCCTCGGCCCCCGCGGCCCAGAAGGCGCCCGCGCCAGGGCCGGGTAGGGGACCCGGAGCTGCCCGAGGCCTGACCCCCTAAGCCGGCCACGGCCCCAGGCCCACGCTGCACACTGGAGGGGGGCGCCTTTCCCACGGGACTTCCGAATCCATTTCTGTCTCGGGGAGGGGCGCGAGGGCTGTGGCCCGGCCAGAGCTCCCTGGGTCGTAGGCGAGAGCCGCCCCTGCTCTCCCGCTCCAGGGCGCAAGCTCCTCCGGGTGCCCGCCCGTACCTTTAACTCCTCAGAGCGGCTGCAGCGCAGAGCGGCGGGCTACTAGGCCCATCTCCCAGCAGCGGCGACAGTGGCCTGAGGAAGCGCGGGGGAGGGTCCCGCCGAGGCGCCTCTCAACTGGGGCGGAGACGACTGAGGGGAGGGGTCCCGACGGCCGCTTTCCCGAACTCCTCCTCCGCAGTTGCGGCTCGACGGCTGTTCCCGGGAACCTGCGCCGCAACTACCACCTCCCCCGCCCGCAGCCCCCGCTTTCCCCGCCTCCTCCTCCCACTTCTTCCTCCCGCCCGCGGCAGCCCCGCCCCGCCCCGCCCCGCCCCGGCGCGCCGCCCGCGTGCTGTGCGTCATGGCGTCACGCCCACCGCGCCCGCCGCAGGCGGGTCTGGACGCGGTTGTTCACTTGCGCACGTTCGTTCCGCGCCCGCGCAGGAGCCGCCCCGTTGCACCCGGGTGGCCCCGACTGCGGCCCCGACGCCTGTTACTGTCGGAGGCGACTTCGCCTCGAGCGCGCCGGGCGTTGGTACCGGTGTCTCCCTGCCCGGTTCTCCGTGGCCCCGAGAGTGTCTCCTGCAAGGACAGGTTGGGGTGACTGGAGCTGCGCCCGGTTGAAGGGAGTTGCCAGACTTGGCGACCCTGGCTCTTGGCAGTTTGCCGGGCAATATTCATTCCTTTGTGTTCTCAGGGTTCACCTGCTAGATCGGCCGGCCCAGGGAGAGAAGTGCCGGAATGTTGCAGCTCTCGGCGAGGAAATGTCCTTTCCCAGAGGGCGGCAGCACCCCGTGCGTCTGCAGCCGCCCTATCTTAGTCTTAGTGGACCTGTCTTTGCAGAGGCTGTTAGGAGTAGTATTTAGCCACGATAGCAAGCCTTCGTGAGGAGAGTATCTTCCACTCATCTCTTTTATTTCTTTTTTTTGCTATTTTGCAGTTACGTAATCAGAATTCCTGTTTCATCTCTAATACATTCCTAATTACTTTAATCCAGCTTTATTTGTTCCTTCCTCTCATATCTTTTCAGCCAGTTATATCCCCTTTGAATGTTTCAATCTACACTGGTCTTGGTATTCTTAATTGAATAAACAAATTCATTCTGGGCCTGGTGCATTTCCTCCTGGTTTATTTCTCTTCAAGATTTAGATCACTCTTCCGTGGAATACTGAGAAACGAATGTTACAGAGCCTGGACAGAATGTCCATTTGCCATCTGTTACTTAACTAAATATATCACTCTCTCAGTCCTTGTTTAGTGTGTCTGTGTAATTTAAATTAGGAACAAACCAAGGAGACATGGTCTTTCCGAATGTACTTGGTATCTTTGGTAACCCAGTAAATGTTTACCAATTAGAAAATTGAACAAGCTAGGCAGTTTAGGTTTAAGTGTCTTTGACCTCGAATCTTAAAGGAATTAATTATGGGTATGTTTATTTTCATTTATGGAAAGTTTTAAAGCTGTTATACCTTTAAATGCTACTTGAAGGCTGCCAGCGACTTTGCATATGGGATACTTTAAGCCTACAGATAGCACAAGAATAGTAAGTTAAGTACCCGTACATAATATCTTTCTTGAAAATACATCAACATGTTGGCCGGGCGCGGTGGCTCACGCCTGTAATCCCAGCACTTTGGGAGGCCGAGGTGGGCGGATCACAAGGTCAGGAGATCGAGACCATCCTGGCTAATACGGTGAAACCCCGTCTCTACTAAAAACGCAAAAAAATTATCTGGGCTTGGTAAAGCAGGCGCCTGTAGTCCCAGCTACTAGGGAGGCTGAGGCAGGAGAATGGCGTGAACAGGGGCGGCGGAGCTTGCAGTGAGCCGAGATTGCGCCACTGCACTCCAGCCTGGGTGATAGAGCGAGTCTCTGTCTCAAAAAAAAAAAAAAAAAAAAAAGAAAGAAAAAGAAAAGAAAATATATCAACATGTTAAACAACATTTAAGTACAGATGCTGCTTCTGGCTTTCTTGTCTTCCTAAAAATTAGAAGGACTTTCTATTCTTCACTAGGCCAAATAAATGTATTAAAAAACAAATACTTATTGAACATCCCCGACTTGAATTCCTAGAGGCACCTTAGACTCAGGCCGTCCAAGATGTAGTTTGTCCTTTCCTCAAAGCGTGCTTCTTTTATTCACCCAGACACAAGCCAGAAACTTAGGATTCTTCACAGGCCCCATTCTTTTTGTCCCTTCCAATTAATAACTAACCACCAAGTCCTGTTTATTATACCCCAGAAATATCCCTGTGCTCTCTCTTCTATATCTCCCTCTGCTTTTAGAGCAGTGTTTTCAACTTTGGCTGCATATTCTTATGTCCACGTTGCACCCACCAATTAAATCAGAATCACTGAGGGTGGTGCTCAGGCATCAGTAGTTTTTAAAACTCCCCAAGTGTGCTGGGCACGGTGGCTCACACCTGTAGTCCTAGCACTTTGAGAAGCAGAAGTGGTTGGATCACTTAAGTCCAGGAGTTCAAGACCAGCCTGAGCAAGATGGCGAAAATACAAAAATTAGCCTGGCATGGTGGCCCACGTCTGTAGTCCCAGCTACTCCAGGGGGCTGAGGCAGGAGGATCATCTCCATAGCATTAGGAGGTCAAGGCAGCAGTGAGACCTGGTCACACCACTGCCCTCCAGCCTGGGCGACAGAGTGAGACCCTGTCTCAAGAAAGAATGAAAGAAGGGAAGGAGGGAGGGAGAGAAAGAAACTGGCCACAGTGGCTCATGCCTGTAATCTCAGCACTTTGGGAGGCTTAGGTGAATGGATCACTTAAGGCCAGGAGTTTGATACCAGCTTGGACAACATGATGAAACCTCATCTCTACAAAAAATATAAAAATTGGCGGGTCATGGTGGCACACTCCTGTAATCCCAGCTCCTCGGGAGCCTGAGGCATGAGTTGCTTGAACCTGGGAGGCAGAGATTGCAGCAAGCCGAAATTGTGCTACTGCACTCCAGCCTGGGCAATAGAGCAAGACTCCATCTCTAACAAAACAAAACAACAACAACAAAAATAAAAAATAAATAACCTCTTCCCAGGTAATTCCAATGCATAACCAAGGTTGGAAACCACTGCTGGGGCCTCATTATTTCTCACTGCAATACTGCAAAAGCCTAATTGGCCCCAGGTGCCTTATTTTTTGGCCATATTCTCTTTTATTTCCCTCCTCTCTTCTAATTCATTTAACATCAATTCGATAAACATTTGAATGCTTACTATGTTGGGGATGGGGTGTTTGCCGTTACAGGCACTGAGACTATAGCAATGAAAAAGCCTACATATCTGTTTGCATGGTGCTTACATTGGGGGATGAGGAGTAAAGAAGGAAAAATAATGAAAAAGAAATACACCTACCAGAGTAACAGAAACCAGAGAGGCTGTAACTTAGTTTGGTCTCTCAAACTGACATCAATTCTTCTGACATTTGAGCTGGATTCTATAAGACAAGAAGAAGGCAAACTAGTTAGGAGGTGGGGAAGACAGAGGAACAGCAGATGCAAAGGTCTTAGCCAGAAACACTTGTCAAATCCAAGGCAGCTAGAGGCTGAACATAGTAAAAGGGAGGGGAGTATGACATGGGCCGGGGGGCAGGTGGGTGGTCAGAAAAGTAGGAGGCAGCCAGATTATTTAATACCTTTTTAGGCATGGTAAGGAGAATTCTAAATGATTGATATGAAGTGTAATGAGACAATAGATGTTTAAGCAGCATGACATCTGATCTGTCTTTGAAAAAGATCACTCAGGCTGTTCTGTGGATCAGATTAAGGCAGAGCAAGAGTGGAAGCAGGGAGACCAGTTAAGAGGCTATTCCAGGAATCTAATAAAGATGTCATAGTTCTTTGAACCAAGGTGGAGACTGTGGAGACAGAAGTGGATGGTTTTGGTTTTGGTTTTAGAGGTATAATCAGTCAAACTTGCATGGAATGGAATAAAAGTGGCAAGTAAAGAGAAAGAGAACTACTTTTTTTTTTTTTTTTTTTTTTTTTTTTTTTTTTTTTTTTTGAGACAGAGTCTTACTCTGTCACCCAGTGCTCAATCTTGGCTCATTGCAACCTCCACCTCCTGGGCTCAAGCAATCTTCCCACCTCTGCCTCCCGAGTAGCTGGGACTTCAGGCACGTGCTACCATGCCTGGCTAATTTTTGTATTTTTTGTAGAGACGAGGTTTTGCCATGTTGCTCAGGTGGGTTTTGAACTCCTGGGCTTAAGTGATCTGCCCACCTCAGCATTCCAGAGTGCTGGGATTGCAGGCATGAGCCACGTGCCCAGCCAAGAACTACTCTTTAGTGAGTACATACTATATATACTATATATAGTACACTATATGTACTCTTTATTTAAAGAGTACGTATATTTATTGAGTACATATACTATATATACTCTTTATTGAGTACATATACTGTATGACAGGCACTATTTTGATTGCTTTGTAAGTATTAAGCCACTTAGTTTATCATAAAGAGTCCCTAAAGCTCCCATATTAGGATCTGAGGCACAAGAGTTTAAGTGATTTGCTGAAAGTTACATAGCCAAGTGGCAGAGCTGGGATTTGAACCATCCAGCAGGCTGGTTCCAGAGCTCATGCTCTTCTCTTAACCCTACCTCTGGCCCCTTCGCTGGTGTCACAGTCCAAGTGAACATTTCTTTAGCCACAGTAAGCTACTAGCACTACCACAAATCCCCCCATCCTTTCTTCTCTTCCTTCTCTTCTCTCTCTTACACACCCTGCTAACTTTCTTTCTCTTTGTAGGTACTACCTAGCTTTGCAGATGCTGCTATGCCTAAAATGCCCCCTCCCCTCTCCTCTGCCTGGCTCATTTCTATCAACTCTCACTGGTCCTGACAGGCTAAATCAAGCTCACGTTCCCTAGCTCCACAGCAACCATGCTTACCTCTATAATTTTTCTGTATAAAGCACTTCACTGTCATTATTTGTAGGCCTTTCCCACTAAACTTTGAAGGCAGAGAGCTTAATGCCTGATACCTAGTGAGAGAAGAAGGAAGCAGGCAAAGAAGCTTAGCTATGCACATGACATGCCTTCCCTAGGTGTTGTGAGACACCAATATGGTAAAGTATTGTCCCTCGCCTTGAGCAGCTTGTAAACTTGCCAGGGAAACTGACATGGAGAAAATCACTCTAGGCCAGTGTGGTGGCACACGCCTGTAATCCCAGCACTTTGGGAGGCTGAGGCAGGCAGATCATTTGAGCCTAGGCAACATGACAAAAGCCATCTCTAAGAGTTTTGTCATGTGCCCAAGCATAGCAGCACACGCTTGTAGTCCCAGCTACTCAGGAGGCTAAGGTGAAAGGATCACTTGAGCCTGGGAGGTGTAGGTTGCAGTGAGCCAAAATCACACCACTGCACTCCAGCCTGGATGACAGAGCAAGACTCTGTGTCCAAATATATATAATCACTCTAACATAAGAGCCAATAAAGTACATATGATATAAACACAGGACAGGGTACCATTAATTCTGCTTCAAGATATCAAAGGCAAGAAGTTTGGCCTTATGTTTGTTTCACTGGGGAAAATAAAATGCAACCAGGAACGAATGGGAGCTTGGGGGCTTTATTCTCCACCATCCTTTCACCTGGCTTAGGGAGGCAGTCTTGGGCCTTGTCTAGGGAGAAAGAGATTCTCATTTGGTACAACTGATCATTGGAATGTGCTACTTCTTGACTCTCCTCCTTACCTGTCCTTGTGTGACTAAATATACTGATTTCCAAATTGATTCAGTTTCTTTCCCAGCAGGGTCATAGAAATTTTTCTTCTTCTTCTTGTTCTTTCTTTCTTTTTTTTTTGGAGACAAAGTCTCACTCTGTTGCCTAGGTAGGAGTGCAGTGGTGCAGTGCGATCACACCTTGACCTCCTGGACTCAAGCGATCCTCCCACCTCAGCCTCTTGAGTAGCTGGGACTACAGGTGTGTGCCACCATGCCTGGCTAATCTTGCTTGTTAAAATAGATTTCTGAGTTTTATCTCAGACTAACAGAATCATTAGCTGTGGGGTTGGGGTGCTAGAAACTAGTTTTCCACAAGCGCTCCAGGTAATTCATATCACATGTTTGAGAACCACAGCATAAGTGTTTCAGTCATTATGATAATATCCCAACTTCAGGAAGTTTTCTTCCACTAGACCTCTCACTGGGCCCTTCAGAGAGTGCCAGGGGAAAGGAAATTGTTTCTTTCCTCTTCATGGGACCCATGCAATTACTTAGAATCTTCTTTATTTCCCCTCCCACCCATTCTCCTGACATATCCCCAAAGCTCTTCTTGATGAATTCTCATGCGACTGTTCCCATTTGCCTACTCCAGTCTTTCTTGGTTCCCTTCCCTGTTTGACTCACAGGCAAGCCTACACTGTGCTAGTGACCTGGACCAGAATCCTCCAGAGGCTCCTGCAAATTGAGCTGGTTAGACTCACTCCACGTTTGACAGGATGAGGTTGGCTCACTGTGTCTAGAGTGGCAGGATGCACTGCAGCAGGATGTCAGCAGGTGATGAGCAATGACTTAGAGTTAGCTTGCCCAGGACAGTCATGGCTTCCACCTATTATGGGGGCCTGATTGTTAATAGTACCCTCTTTCATTCTCAAAAAGTCCTGGGTTAGACAATAAATTACATGGTCACCCTGGTAATGAGCCTCATGTCAAGGCCAACTGTTGTGACATTTTAGCCCCTGGATAGGGCCTAGACCACCCCCTCCCCACCCTCTCCAGCCCCTGACCCAGTGCCATGGCTCCTTCCTCCCCTCAGATTTCCTTAGAGAATCCCCTGTGGTATAATACTTTGGGCCTACATTAAGGGATTTATAGGAGCCATGAAACTTGTTGCTATATTTACTCTCTCTGACAATATCTGGAAAATATTTTTCTTTGGTTTTAGCACCTGGTATAGTTGTGTTTCCCTTGTTTATTATCCCCATTTGTTTTTGCCTTCTGGAAACCTAATTGTGGAACTGACAGTATTTCCCTTGGCTGTGAGAAAGCTTAAAGCCTTATATGTGGTCTCCTTCCGGTCTGTGTATAAGATTTAACAGGATGTATTTTATATACTTAACTCACTCTTGGCTTAAATTCTCTGTTCCCATTTCTTCACTGCCTTCAGACTGAATTTTTCTAGTGCTATATTTTATGTATATTTCTAGCCCTTTTATCAATTTTGAAACAAGGCAAATATAAAAAAAGTGTATGAATACATGCACACAAAAAAACGGATACTGATTGTTATATAACTGAAAAGGATTATATTTAAATGTATACACAGAATAACTTCCACACTTATGAAATATAATTGTAAGCATGAGTAGCACTTCAAATAATGCTGGCTTTAGCATTCCTCGGCTACATTATTATCTAGAGAGTGAAATGATTCCAAACAGAAGCAAACAAACAAGAGATTAAATTAATTTTCAAGCTGGAACACTTTTAGGTATGACCCAGAACCTTGATACCAAATAATGTAACAAAGAACACTCACTGCTGGATTTACGTCGCCTAATTTGATAGCATGCATGATTGTTTACCCTCAGAGTGAAATCCTATGCTGTTGGAAATGAAGAAAGGGAGAGGAAGAATGATGGTTGGGGGAATCATATTTGGGAATGCACAGTCCAGATGATAACAGTGAGCCACAAGAAGGAATTATGGCCAGAAGCACATGGCCCAGAGCAATCCCCAGGCAACTGTTCTTACTGTTGCCCTGGATAATGTTGTAGAGGCTGGTACCCTGTGGTTTGCAGCTAATGTAAAACTGAATAAAGAAATTCACCATAATCAAATTACTAAGGAATATATTTTACAACTAGCTTATTTTGGAGGATACATTGAGTTTCCAAGACTCAAAGATAGACATTCTATGGATGGTTTACTAAGTTATTTTATGGATAAATTGAGCTTGTAGTTAAATCTGCTTCAGATTTAATGCTAAATTTTAGCTAAAATTTTAGTGAGATTATGTTTTATATGGTGATTCCTGCTCTTTTCCAGCAATAATATAAAGTTTTCTTAGGATGGAAGTTTTTTTTTTAATACAAAAGCTTTCAGAAAATAAGGTAATAAATCCACGTAGACCCTGTAAGAATAAATGTTAACTTTTCTCATATTTGTATTATTATTTAAAACAAGATAAATTAAACATAGAAATTGAGTTGAGGCCTACTTTGCACCTTCCCCTAGTGCACCATTCCTTTCTTCCCTCAAGTAACTGCTATCCTGAAGTTTTACCTATCTGATTCACTTTTTTTTTTTTTTTTTTTTTTTTGAGACAGAGTCTCACTCTGTCATCCAGGACGGAGTTTAGTGGCACAATCTCGGCTCATTGCAACCTCCCCCTCCCAGGTTCAAGTGATTCTCCTGCCTCAGCCTCCTGAGTAGCTGGGATTACAGGCACGCGCCACCATGCCCGACTAATTTTTGTATTTTTAATAGAGACGGGGTTTCACCATGTTGGCCAGACTTCTTGAACTCCTGACCTCAGGTGATCCGCCCACCTCGGCCTCCCAAAGTGCTGGGATGACAGGCGTGAGCCACCATGCCTAGTGTTATCTGGTTCACAATTTTATACTTTTACAACATAAGCACAAATTCACAAATAACATATTCTAGTGTTTTATATTTTAAACAGTTTTTACTAAGCAAAATTTTACATAAATGATTTTATACTGAATGTATCATTTTATAGCCTTTCTTTTTTAAACAACAACAACAACAACAAAACACTGTTTTCAAGATATACCCATGTTGATATATGGAAATTTAGTTTATTCATTTTGACTGCAATGTAAATACACATTTTTCATACATGTATCTTCTTGCTCTTGCAGGAGAGTTTCTCTAGGGTATATACTTAGAAGCAGAATTACTGAAGAAAACCCTTTAAAAGTTGAAAAATACTATAACCAACTTCTCTCCCCATACTGGTTATACTTGTAGGTGCTAATATTCACTGGGTGGAAAAATAACAGGTGCATTTGGATTCTCAGAGCCCTTCCAGTAAAAGGTCTGAAATGACTAAATCAGGGTGATGAATGCCCATACATCAAGGTCCTTTAGGCCTGTTTTCTCATCTTTATAATGAAGGTAATAAAAATACCTTCTTCATAGGGTTTCTATGTGGATTAGATAAAATAATACACATAAAACATTTAGCACAGTGTCTGGCACTTAGTAATAGCTCAATACAGACATACCTTGAAGACATTGTGGGTTCAGTTCTAGACCACCAAAATAAAACAAATATTGCAATAAAATGAGTCACTCAAATTTATGGTTTCCTAGTATATAAAAGTTATATTTACATTATACTGTGGGCTATTAAGTGTGCGATATCATTATGTATAAAAAGGTATATATCTTAATTTAAAAATACTTTATTGCTAAAAATACTAATGATCATCTGAGCCTTCAGCAAGTCAAAGACATAATCTTTTTGCTGGTGGAGAGTCTTGCCTCGATATTGATGGTGGCTGAATGATCAGGGTGGTGGTTGCTGAGAGTTAGGGTAGCTGTGGCAGTTTCTTAAAATAAGACAACAATGAAGTTTGCCACATCGATTGACTCTTCCTTCCACAAAAGATTTCTCTGTAGCATGCACTGCTGCTTGACAGCATTTTACCCACAGTAGAAGTTCTTTCAAAATTGGAATCAATCCTCTCAAACTCTGCTGCTGCTTTATCAACTAAGTTTATGAAATCTTCTAAATCCTTTGTTGCCATTCAACAATGTTTCCAGCATCTTCTCCAAGAGTAGATTCCATCTAAAGAAACTACTTTCTTTGCTCTTCCATAAGGGATCTGTTCAAGTTTTATCATGAGACGATAGCAATTCAGTTACATCTTAGACTCCACTTCCAATTCTAGTTCTCTTGCTATTTCTACCACATCTGTGGTTACTTCCTCCCCTGAAGTCTTGAACCCCTCAAAGTCGTGCATGAGAGTTGGAGTCAACTTCTTTCAAGCTGCTGTTAATGTTGACATTTTGAACGCTTCCCATGAATGACAAATAGCTTCCAGATTGGTGAATTTTTACAGAAAGTTTTCAATTCGCCCAGATTCATCAGAGGAATCACTATCTATGGCAGCTATAGCCTTACAAAATGTATTTCTTAAATAATAAGACTTGAAAGTTGAAATTACTCTTTCATCCATGGGCTGCAGATGGATGTTGGGTTAACAGGTATGAAAACAATATTAATCTCCTTATACATCAGAATTCTTGGGTGACTAGGTGAATTGTCAGTGAGACATAATATTTTGAACGGCATCTTTTTTCTGAGCAGTAGTTCTTAACAGTGGCTTAAAATATTCAGTAAACCATGCTGTGAACAGATATGCTATCATTCAGGCTTTGTTGCTCCGTTTCTAGAGCACATGTAAAGTAGGTTTAGAAAAATTCTTTTTTTTTCTTTATCAATACTCTGACATAATTCAGCTTAATTCTGAAAAGCCCTAGCATTTGTGGAACAGTAAATGAACACTGGCGTCAACGTAAAGTCACCCCTGCATTAGCCCCTAACGAGAGAGTCAGCCTCTCCTTTGAAGCTTTGAAGCCAAGGATTGACTTCTCCTCGCTATCTATGAAGTCCAAATGGCATCTTCTTCCTATATGAGTCTGTTTTGTCTATATTGAAAATCTGTTGTTTAGTATAGTCCCTTTTACTAATGATCTTAGCTAGATCTTCTGGATAACTTGCTGCCGCTTCTACATCAGTACTTGCTGCTTCACCTTGTACTTTTATGGTACAAAACAAACTCTTCCCTATACCTCATGATCCAACCTCTGCTAGCTTCAGACTTTTCTTCTGAAGCTTCCTTACCTCTCTCAGCTTTCATAAAATTGAAGGGAGTTAGCGCCTTGCCCTGGATTAGGCTTTGGCTTAAGGGAATGTTGTGGCTGGTTTAATCTTCTATTCAGACCACTTAAACTTTCTCCATATTAGCAATAAGGCTGTTTCATTTATGAGTTCACTGGAGTGGCACTTTTAACCTCCCTCAAGAACTTTTCCTTTGCATTTACAACTGGGCTAACTGGCATAAGATGCCTAGCTTTCAGCCTATCTCAGCTTTTGGCCTGCCTTCCTCATTAAGCTTAATCATTTCTTGTTTTTGATTTAAAGTGAGAGGCATGCGACTCTTCCTTTCACCTGAACACTTACATGTCATTGTAGGGTTACTAATAGGCCTAATTTCAAGATTGTGTTTCCAAAAATAGGGAGGCCCAAGAAGAGGAAGAGAGATGGGGGAATGGCTGCTCAGTGGGGTAGTCAGAACACACACACACACATTTATTGATTAGGTTCACTATCTTCGGTGGGAGTGGTTCATGGCACTTCAAAACAATTACAATATTAACATCAAAGATCACTGATTAACAGGTCACCATAACAGATATAATAATAACTTAAAAGTTTGAAATATTGTGAGAATTATCAAAATATGACACAGAGGCACGAAATGAGCACAGGCTGCTGAAAAATGTTGCCAATATACTTGCTGGATGCAGGATTGCCACAAACCTTCCATTTGTAAACAAAAACAAAAAACAAAAAAAAAATCTGTGAAGTGCAATAAAGTGAAGCACAATAAAATGAGGTAAGCCCACAAATACTGTTACCCAGAGTGTTAAGATGATGGGATATAGGACTCAAAGGCTTTTATTTGAAGATAGTATTTCATAGAAAGTTTTTAAGGAAGAAAAAAAACTTTATTCTTCCCTGTAATATCATTTTTGGAAGTTTTATCTGGATATTTTCCTTTTACTTCCATATTGTATTTAATTCATATTCTTGGCAGAATCTCAGCACTGAAACAGTAAGAAGAAAACGGTAGAGAAAAGCAACTAAGTAGAAAATAACTCCTGCTGAAGCTGGACAGCCTGTTTTTGCAGGACGACCACCTTTCACCCTTCTTTTCTGCCATCCATTCTTAGATTTGTCACATTAACTGCACGTATGCTAGCCAAGAAACTCATCAGCAATTACCAAAAACAGTTCTGTTTCTAGTACGTCTCCAGTTTTTAAAATCCCATCTACCTTTGCCAGGGGAATCCCATTAAAATGTGTTAGGGGAAGACATATTTAAATAGTAATTTCCTAGCAAATGTGGTCAGAACCCAAAATGGCTAATTGAAAGTTTGTGTGATATAAAAAGATAGGCAAGAGATGACATATAATAACTTGAACATATCAGCTGATATTTATGGCTGGAAGGGAAAATTTAGGGTTCTGTGTTAACTTGTTGAAATTCATACTTGGGAGTTTTCAACAAACATCACAAGTTGTTTGTAAAATGACTGTGCCAAGCCGACATTCCTATCAACGATCAAAGAAAGTAAGATTTTTAAATGGTTGGATAACTCAGCAAGGGAGAAAAATTTATCTGAGGTCTCGGGGCCAGAGATCTGTATTCAATTTCAAATTGTTTCTAAGGGTTTAGTATCCTGTGATAAAAGCAAAACTTTGTATAATGTATCCCAAGGACATGAGGGAAAAACTGAACAGTTACTACAGAGCTGTGATTTTGAGATGACTTTGGTCAAATAAAATTCCCACACACTGAAGTTGCTACTATAATTTATTTTTTAGAGGAGGAAGCCCAATCTAGATTTATAAAGTTAGTTCCATAGATCACATGAGCTCTTTCAAATGATCTTCTGTGTATTTCAGTGTTGAATAGAAGAGGAATAATTTAGTGGCAAGCATTTTGGGGTATAGAAACAATACTTGAGACTATTTTCAGAAGTACAATCTGCAACACAATCAAGTTCAAGAGTTTGGATGACCAAAGTAGATGATTAATCACAAAGAACTATTTCTTTTGTTTCCACCTTAATATTTACTGATTTATAGACCCAACAGGAAAACAAATGTGGAATTTTTGTTTTCCTTTAAAACAAACAATGGATGCCCTTGAAATACTACATTTTAAAAGCTAAGGAAATCTGGAGGAGAGTGGAAGTTCCTTTCATTCTCTCCTCTGTCCAAACCCTATTCCCACTTTACCAGCATCTAGTAATGAATCACTGTTTTCTTTTAACTAGGCTTCTAACATACCTTTGCATTGATTTTTCACAAACGAAGAATTTCCAACCTGAGAAACCTAAATATGAATCTACATGTTTGCTTCAAGAAAATTCAAAACAAATAAACAGAACCTCATGACAAGACATTTTGACAAGAGATGATAGGAAAATTGATTAAAAGCATTGATCTTTCTTTCTCTTTCTCTTTCTCTTTTTCCTTCTTTCCTTCCTTTCTTCCTTCCTTCCTTCCTTCCTTCCTTCCTTTCTTCCTTCCTTCTTTCCTTCCTCGTTTTTCCTCCCTCCCTCCCTCCCTCCCTCCCTCCTTTCTTTCTCTCTCTCTCTCTCTCTCTCTCTCTGTGTCTCTGTCTCTCTTTCTCTCTTTCTTTCTCTTAACAGAGTCTGACTCTGTCACCCAGGCTGGAGTGCAATGGCACGACCTCGGCTTACTGCAACCTCCGCCTCCCAGGTTCAACCCATTCTCCTGCCTCAGCCTCTCGAGTAGCTGGAATTACAGGTGCCTACCACCACACCTGGCTAATTTTTTGTATTTTTAGTAGAGATGGGGTTTCACCATGTTGGTCAGGCTGGTCTTGAACTCCTGACCTTGGGTGATCCACCTGCCCAGGCCTCCCAAAGTGCTGGGATTATAGGCATGAGCCACTGCGCCCAGCTTAAAAGCATTGATTTTTAATAGAAAATCCTAGAAGAAGAAACGTGTTTGATACTGAAGGCAGAGAACTTAAGAGCCTGAAGGGTTTTTGCAGAGGGTTTTGTTTCTGAGTCTTCCAAAAAGTAGTTACAATGTAACTGTGCAAATTTATAAATTATAAAATTACAAAGTAATTCTGGATCTGCCTATATGGTGTCTGCTAATTTGCCCCTCTGTTTAACCTGGCCAGTTTCATGGTCTCTGATGCTTTTGAGACCATACCTTGTCACCTCTAGGTCCTCCCTTTTCAGTAAGTGACCTCTGAACAAGATATTTCAACTTTATGTATACCCAGGAATTTGGATCTAGTTCTCTGCCCTCTGCAGCACCACACCTCTAGTCTACCCCTGGGTCCTCAAGCCCAGCCTATATTTACCATATCTTGGCCCCATCCTACAGTACGGAAGATTGAACACAACTTAACGGACCGATTTTCTAGTCATTGTTATCAACCCCAATATTGCAGAAAATATCTGTGGATGTTTATGGATGGTATATGTATTTGTGTGTCAGTATGTATTACACACACATACACACACACATTTATATCCATAAAATCTAAGCTCATTTCAATAGATATAACACATGTCAAGCAAGACTTTAACTCATTTTCTTCCTTCTCTCCTCTTTTTAAAATTTATTTAATTAACAAACTGAGCTACTAGAGAAAAGACATCAGACACAGTCCATGTCTGAACACTCACAGAATTCAGGGTATATATTTGAGTTGGACACTTACCCTATTACAAATCTATGTGCTACAAAGCTTTATGCTATCTGCTATTTTGGTGTTTTATGCTCTTTGCCTAAAGCCTTCAGAAGTGCCTATAATCTCATGACCTTGTCAGTCTATTGCTGTTTTCAGTCTGTCTCCACCCTTGACCTCATTTCCAGCCTGGCTTTCATCACCCTCACATGCATACAAAACTCTCTTACCCTGTTTCCATTCCACTCTGCTGGTCATGCCAATTCCCATCTGCCTGCTCTTTCTGTTCTTTCTTCTGAACTTCAGAAAAGCGCTGATTCAATTCTTTAAATGCATACCACCTAACCTCAGTTTAGTAACCTCATTATTCATCTCTTGTTGATTCCAGAGCACAGTTCCTAACACAGCGATTCCCAGCATTTTCCATTCTTCTAAGTCCCTCATGCCCACATTCTTTCATTCCTTTTATTTAGCAAATTCTAACTGAGAATCAAAAATATGCTATATACTGTGCTGGGCAGAGGGCATTACAGTAGGGGCAGAACAGAGCCAGTCCCTGCCCTAACAGATCTTGCAGTCTAGCGAGGGAAACTGAGGTAGCCCCTCCCCTTTTCCTGCTTTACTGATAACATTCAATAAAGGGGAAAGCTCTTGACCCCCTTAACCACCTTTGTCCCATGCCATCTCTCCCTGTCTTCCCTTCAAGTTTCTCTTATTTCCTTCCCATGAGCTCTCGAATTCATTCCCTTCTTCCTTCTTCCAAGACCTTACTCCTTATAGGCCTAAATATTTTTTTATTCTGAAGTAAGTGATACTTATCTTAAACCCTTTAAACAGTCTGTATCAAACACAAAACTGTATTTCGACTGTCTTTGATGAAAGAAGTGCTGAGCATATTTGCTAATATTTTCAAACTCAGAATTGGCATGGTTTCTTTGAGTGTTATCTTATATTTCTTTTCCTTTTGAAATTTGGTTCTGTACCAAAATAATCAGCAGAGGAGCCAATGGGTTGACATCCTTGGATCTGGTCTAAACATTCTGATTAACAGTTCCTCAGCAGATGTGTCAGCATTACTTCTCTTGAAATGATTTTATGTGGATTGTCTTCCAGGTACTTTTTATTTTGCTGTGAAAAAAGTCCCACACATCTCTGATTTGGTTTTTCAGTTTTTAATCTTAGCCTCGCTAACAAATGTAAAGAAAAATATTCTCATTTTCTGGCTTACTAATTTTGGATTGGTAAGGAAGAGTGTTTGAATATCTAGGAATTCTTATAAAATTTAGCAATTACTTCTTCTTCTTCTTCTTTTTTTTTTTTAGACAGATTCTCACTCTGTCACCCAGGCTGGAGTGCACAGGCATAATCTTGGCTCACTGCAACCTCTGCCTCCTGGGTTCAAGTGATTCTCTTGCTTCAGCCTCCTGAGTAGCTGGGATTACAGGCGTGTGCCACCATGCCCAGCTAATTTTTGTATTTTTAGTAGAGATAGGGTTTCACCATGTTGGCCAGGCTGATCTCAAACTCTCGATTCAAGTGATGTGCCCACCTCGGCCTCCCAAAGTGCTGGGATTACAGGCGTGAGCCACTGTGGCCGGCCACAATTACTTCTTATATGCTACTTACTGCATCAGTTCTTGAAAAACTCTCTCCTATAGGTGATGTCATCTATGACTTTATTGTGGTCATAACCTGGGAAATCCTGAGTGGATGGTCCCTCAGTTCCAGTGTCTTATTTTTCAGAAAGAGGGTGTTAGAAATTTCCCTTTAGGAAAACATCTGGTTCCTCTTTTGAAAATAACACGAAAAGGGCATCACACAAAACAAGTTTGGAAAGGTGATGAGAGCATCATGGATGGTTCTGCTTCACCATTGTTCTTCAAGGCACCATTTCTTCTCCAGGGACTCAGAATATGTGAGCAAGAAGCACAAATATATCATTTCTTTATTGCTCTTGACACAATCTGACAGCTGTTGCAGAGATTTGTGAGAAAACTGAGAAATAAATCCTAGCAAACAGGTAGGCTCTTCAAGTGTTTGAGTTAAGAGTCTCGCATTATGATGAGTCTGAGAACTCAGTTCTTTTATAAGAGTAGCTGTCTTTGCTCTTGCATGCATGCATTATGGGAGGCGAGATGAAAGGGCAGGTGGTATCTACATCCCCCCACTCTCCACCCACTCCTCGCACAATGCACCTCCCTTTCTTTGAGTCAGGGAAGACTCTACCTTCTGCCACACCCTCAGTGTCCCAGTTGCCCGTTCTCCTTAATTATCATAATTGGCACTTTCCCAGAGCCTCAAGGTACTTAGGACCTCGTGGCAGTGTTGGGGCTGAGACTCGTTGAGTGAAAAGATCTAGCCTCTGCCAGGGAGAGGTCAGTAGTGGAAATTATCAAATCCAAGAGACAAGGTGAACTTTAGTTCATTGTGTGGTCTGTCTACATGCACAGGATCTAGTCTAAGGGGCCTGGGACAGAAAGCAGGAGAGGACTTCTAGGCGTTAATGTTTTTGTTTTTTGTTTGTTTGTTTTTGAGACAGAGTCTCACTCTGTTGCCCAGGCTGGAGTGCAGTGGCACAATCTTGGCTCACTGCAATCTCCACCTCCTGGGTTCAAGCGATTCTCCTGCCTCAGCTCCCTGTGTAGCTGGGATTACAGGCACGTGCCACCACACCCAGCTAATTTTTGCATTTTTAGTAGAGATGGGGTTTCACCATGTTGGTCAGGCTGGTCTCGAACTCCTGACCTCGTGATCCAACCACTCTTGGCCTCCCAAAGTGCTGACATTACAGGAGTGAGACACTGTGCCTGGCCTGCTTTAACGTTTTAAGACAGCAAGTGGTTGTGCAAATCTTAGATCAAGGAGAGAGGAAGCAGGTTATAGCCTTGTGCAAAGGGTCTTCTATAAACCAGGTGAAGAGGTCATAAGGGAATCAGGACCCCCAGACGACACAGCTAGAGTACGAAGGGTTTCAGTTTCACTAAGGATATGGAGGTGGATCTAGGAATCTGGGACTTGGGCGAAGGTTTATCAGTTTGGCTACACGGTGATGACTCTTCTCCAAAGCATAGGCCAGATATGACTAATTCCAGGTGCCTCCAGAGCTGTCCTGGCTGCTACCCTTTAATTTAGTATAGGAGAGGGAGAGGGGTGGTGCAGCTTACAGACACCAAAGTGTTCATTCATCCAGAACTGCTGGCACAAAGCAAAAGTGGGTGCAAAGGTTGGCAGTGGCTGATTTGAAACCACAGGTGAAAGTTCATCTCACACATGCACATATGCACACCTACACGTACACAAACACACACATTAGGACGTTCTCTTCTTTTGGCTCAAAAAATACCACCTACATAATTACAAAAGGCCTGACTTGGCAGCCATTCATGAGGAAAAAAAAAGACTTGGGGATTTTAATGGTCATAAGCTCAAAATGAGTGAGTTGTGATACAGTGCTGAAAAACAAACAAACAAACAAACAAACAAAAAAAACAGTGAGTCTTAGGTTGCATTAGCAAAGTATGTATAGTATCCAGATAAAGGAAGTCAGTGGCCCCACTGAACTCAACAATGGTCAGGCCTCATCTGGAGGCTTATACTTAAGCACATTTTAAAGAGAGACACATGCAAACTAGCATGAATCCAAAGACAGACAACTAAGTTAAGAGAAGTCTGGAAACCATGTCACCTGATATGTGGTCAAAAGAACTGGTTGTACTTGGCTAAGAGAGAAAAGACTGGAGCAGAAATGAAGTGTCTTCCAACACTTAAAGAATCGTCTGATGAAAGAAGGAGTAGCCTCATGGTTTGTTAATCCAGAGGGCAAACTGAGTACTAGATTTCAGTCAATGAAAAGCAGACATTTTAAAGAATCAGACCCATATGACAATAAAATTAAACATTTTCTCATGCATCCCATACATTTGCACAAATGAAAAAAATTAAATACTTTCCAAAATCATGAACTATCTATTACTGAATATGTTCAAGTAGAGCTTAAAGGGTCATGTAAGGGATCCTAATTTGTTTTTTTGTGAGGGAGGCAGTGGGAGGAGGCTTATAGGAGAGGTGGGGGAAGTTGGATTAGAGGGCTGCCAGGATCCTTCTTAGCTCTTAGAGTTCATAATTATTCTCTACCAACAACGTTTCCATCCAAACACCATCCCTTCCATTTCTTCCAGTTTGCTCCCACAATCTCCCCAACCTTCTCTAGCATCTTAACTTTTTCTCCCTCCAAAGGCTCTTTCCAATTTTTGTTAAGGAAGGGAACAACTGTCATTTGATCTTGTTTTTTCCCATAGTGGACTGTTATTATTTTTATTATTTTCAACTGTTCAGCATCTTTGTGTTTGGAAACAGCATCCTGATTTATTTGGGGACCCATCCCTCCCTCACTCTTGGTTCATAATATTAAAGTCATGCCCTGTAAGGGTTATGATCTTTGCCTGGCTTACCAGTGTTTGGCATAGTGACTATTTTAGGGATGGGCATGTGACACAGTTATCCAATATGAGTTAGTGATGAGATTTTTACTGGACCTATTAGGAACTGTTGGGGACACTTATGTGTTAATTGCAAAGCTGGAGTTACCAGAAGCCAACACGTGTAAAGAGTCTGCAAGAGAATAAAGCCAACACAGAAAAGTGGGTGTTAGGGAGGGTGGAGAAAGAGAAAGAATATCCTGATAATATTGTTGAGTCTCTGGACTTTCCAGTTACCCAAGGCAATAAATTACCTATTTTATTTAGCTGTCCATCTCTTGAAGCCAAAGAAGTCTGAACAATATGTTTGTCCTTTCAGTTTCTAACTTCTCTCCTTCTCTCTCCTTCCCATGGCTTCTAAGGCCTATGAAAACTTGGCCCTGCCCACCTCTCCAACTTCATCTCTCTCCATAACCCTCTTGAGACTCCTGCTGTGTATATAGCATTAATGCAAAAAGTGCAGACTGGCCCCAAGGCTCTGAGCTGGTCTTTCTGAAATCTGACTCCCTTGTAACATTTTTGCAGGGAATCTTCTTTTCACTTCTAAATGCTTTTTGTCTCTGAGTCTTCCTTTCACACTGATCTGTCCATTTCTGTCTATGGCTTCTCCACTTTTCTACTCTTTAGGTTAGAATCCTAATCTACTATCTAACATATTTATTAAGCACATCCCATATGGTTCAGGTGCTGGGCAATTCAATAAGAAAGACAACATTCATAGCCCAATCATCTTGGGCTTAAAGGGAAGAACACTTGACACAGCTGTATCTGAATCACAGTTTGGAGAGAATCCAAGTGGCTGTCCTTTTCAACCTTGATTTCACAAAATGTAGAAAAGCCATCATCCTCTTGAGATTTTCCCAGTACAACTCCTTTCAAGACATCTTATTTAGAATAGAAAAACAGATATAGGCCAGGTATGGTGGCTCATGCCTGTAATCCCAGTACTTTGGTAGGCCAAGGTAGGAGGATTGCTTGAGCCCAGGAGTTTGGGACCAGCCTGGACAACATGGTGAAACTCCATCTCTACAAAATATTTAAAAAAAGTAGCTGGGCATGGTGGCGTGCACCAGTAGTCCCAGCTACTCGGGAGGCTGAGGCAGGAGGACTGCTTGAGCCCAGGATGTCAAAGCTGCAGTGAGTCATGATTGTGCCAGTGCAGTCCAGCCTGGGTCACAGAGAGAGACCCTGTCTCAATAAACAAAACAAAACAAAAACCAGATGTATGGCGCAAAATTTGAAAGGAATAAAAGGGTAGAGTGAAAGTCTCTTTTTTAATTCTATTCTTTAATTTCTACCTCTTCAGTGCCTCTCCTCCAGATGACTATTATCAGTTTCATATGTATTGATCAAAAGGAAGTCTGTGCACATACAAATAAATCTATATGTATCCTCCCCAGCCCTATCTACCTCTCTTACACAGTACTAACCTTTGTACCCTGCTTTTTTACTCAACAATATATCTTGGAGAATTTCTATTAATATATCAGTACCTACAAACCCACACTGTTCTTTTTAATGGCTGCATGATATTTAACTTTACAGATATACCATATATTACCTAAATAATTTCCTATTGGTATACCTTATGTTGATTCCAATATTATGCTCCTACAAACACACTTGCAAGAATTATCTGGGTTATATATTATCTTACACATATTGTGAATTATCTGTAGGATAAATTCCTAAAAGTGGAATTGCTGGGTTAAAGGATGTGTCCACTTTCCATATTGACATCTGACTGGGTTTGGCTCTGTGTCCCCAACCAAATCTCATCTCGAATTGTAATCCCCATAACCCCCAAGTGTCAAGGAAGGGATGTGGTGGGAAGTGATTGGGTCATGGGGGAAGTTTCCTCCATGTTCTTCTCGTGATAATGAGTTCGTTCTCACGTGATCTGATGATTTTATAAGTGTCTGGTATTTCCCCTGTTTGCACTTCTTTCTCTCCTGTCGCCTTGTGAAGAAGGTGCCTGCTTCTCCTTCCACCATGATTGTAAGTTTCCTGAGGTCTTCTCAGCCATGCAGAACTGTGAGTCAATTAAACCTCTTTCCTTTATAAATTACTCAGTTTCAGGGAAGTTCTTTATAGCAGTGTGAAAACAGACTAATACAATATCTATTGTCCAATTATCCTACAAGTGATCACATAAATCACATTGATAAGACAACTGGTCTTATCAGCAATGTATGCATTGCCTATTTTCCAACATCCTCTTTAACAAAGTGTATTATTAAACATTTTGGTCTTTGCAAATCTGTTAAAATATTATCTCATTATCATTTTAACTTGCACACTTAATTGTGAGTGAAGTTGATTATCTTTTTTCTTCTTTAAAACCCATTTGTATTTCCTTTTCTAGAACCATTTGTTCATATCCTTTGCCCATTTTCCTATTAGGTTGTTGACCATTGTTGATTGGTACTTGCTGTTTACATCTTACAGAAATTAGCCTCTTTTCTATCATACATGTTTCAAGTTTTTCCTATATTGCTGTTTAATCTTTCATTTTGTTTATGGGTTCTCTTTTTGCTTTGTCTTATTTACATTTGCCAAGAACATGACAACTTTAACTGTTCTCTTTTTCACCCTCAATATATTGCTAACTCTTAAAATTTGTTCCTTCTTACTATTTCTGGTATGAAAAAAAAAAAAAAAAAAAAAAAAAAAAAAACCTAGGCTCTTCCCTCATAAATGGAGTGGGTTAACATGGGAGTGGGTTTGTCACAAAAGTATGCTTGGTCCTGCCTTGCTCTTCCTCATGTCCCATGTGATGCTTTCTGCCATGTAATGATGTAGCAAGATGGCCCTCATCAGATGTGCCCACTCAACCTTGGACTTCCCAGATCCAGAACCATGAGCCAAATACACTCCTACTGTTTAACAATTACTCAGTCTGAGGTATTATATTATAGCAGCACAAAGTGGACTAAGACAGCTGTTGTCTTATAAGTAAATCACAGTGCATCTATACCAAGGAAGGTCACATAGCTACAAAAACAAAGCTTAAAGCTATTAATGACATAAGAAAATGTTCACACTATTATATTAGAGGCAAGATTCAAAATTGCTTATATAGTGCGATCAGTACTATATAAAAGTATATTAAAATCAGAAAGAAATATGTCAAAGCACAGTTACCTGTGTTTAGAGATTATGCATCATATTTTTCTGGTTCCTTTTACTTTTCTGTGTGTTGCCTGGGCAACATAACAAGAGCCCATCTCTAAAAATTTTTTTAAAACAATAGCTGGGCATGATGGTGTCTCCTGTAGTCCTAGCTACTTAGGAGGCTGAAGTGGGAGGATCACTTGAGCCCAGGAGTT
This sequence comes from Theropithecus gelada, assembly GCF_003255815.1. NCBI lineage: Eukaryota > Metazoa > Chordata > Mammalia > Primates > Cercopithecidae > Theropithecus > Theropithecus gelada. The sequence goes on from NC_037676.1 coordinate 102,649,357, forward strand.
CAATGGTGTAGCCAGCTATGATTATACCACTGCACTCCAGCCTGGGCAATAGAGTGAGACCCTGTCCGTAAACAATAACAACAAAAACCCGAAACACATTGTCTATCTTTATTTATGACCCCATAATGACTCCCTGTTCCCTAATGCATGATGTTTAAATTATTCAGGCTAGTACTAGTACCCCAGTCTTCTAAATTTGGTTCCGCTCTACTTAAATTATCCTAGTGTATTTACTACTACTGCCCAATAAACACCCTCCATCCTAGTTGGACTGGTCTGTCGCTGTTTGTGCCCACATCATGCCTTTTCTTGATTTTGCTCATTCTGTTCACTGTGCTTGTAATGCACTTCCTCGTGCTCCCTTTGTGCCCAAATACTTCTCATCTTCAGGAGGTTCCACCTCCTCCATCTTGACTTTCACCTTGCCCTTCGCCAAACTCTCAGAGCATGTTCTTTTAATCATAGCCACAACATAATGCTATGATTAAAGCCACACAATCTGCCACCATTTCTTGTGTGCTAATTTTGACTCTTCAACTGTTTTGAAAGCTCTGTGAAGGCAGGCAATATTAATCATAATCTTCTTTTCACCCTCTGCTCAGTTTCCACACATTGCTGAGGCGAGGGTAAGGCTTGGTAAACTGCTGACAAGGCTGATATGATGACCAAGTTCTTGGGCAATGTCTTCTTTTCTCCTTTCCTCTGTAGCCTCTCTTCTGAGTAGTGCTCAGTAGCAGAGGCAAATTAGTTGAAGCCCTAGAACACTGGGGTTCTGAGCCCTGGCTACAGATTATAAGCATCTGGGGAGCTTTAAAAAATATGACTGCTTGCCTTCTTCCTTTCCTGTGCCCCACCTCTGAGCTCCAGAATTTTATTGGTCTAAGATGGGACCAGCATTGGTATGTTTTCTAAAGCTCCCTTGTTGATTCTAATGGTTTCATCAAGTTCCACTCCTTTCAAGACCCAGCCCCATTGGCGTGCACCCATTCAGCACTTTCCTGTCTTGTTTCCAGGCAGGAAGTCATCCTAGAACTGGCCAGAGACTCCAAAGAGACGGACTTTAGATAAGTCCTTTGACATCAGCTATAGCCTTTGTTATATTTCAAAGGTGTTTACCTTCAAACTGACAACTGTCTGCACTGGGGCCTGCTCTGAAGGTTGCCTTTCAGTCTAGGCACCAAGATAAGCTAATGGATAGATAGACCAGCAATAGGGTTAAAATAAGCTCAGATCTCCCCAAACAATACCCTGTTGTTATACAGTTAAGCAATCCGATTGAAGTAATTTGTTTTAATTGGAAATGCAATACACAATTTTTATGACAGAGCTAGAACACTGTGTCAAGGAAAAGTAATTATGTATGTACAAATAGGAAAACCTCAACTATTGTCAACCATTATAAAAACTCTACTAATATGTTAGTACGTAGCTCCCCTATTTATTTATGTAAGAACAACAAAACAACAACAGCAGCAATAATAATAATAGTTAACAATTTTTAACACTTAATGTAAACCAGGTACCCATCCTAAATGTTTAATTTGGATTTTTCTAATTTAAAGTGCCAACCCTGTGAAAGATGTACTATTATTATCCTCATTTTATCGATGAGGAAATTGAGGCACTGTATTACAAAAGAATTTGCTTTGCTAGCTGGTAAATGGCAGAGCCAAGATTAGAAAATGTTCAGAGATATGTACTTAACAACTTCCTAGTTTCTATTTCAAAGGAAAATGAGATTAAATTGAGAAAAAAGAAACCCAAGCTGTCCCAAATATGAATACATATTAAATACCTTTTATTATTTTTACTTTAATAATTTTTAATGGAAATTACTCCAAAGTCTTCCACATACATCACTGCTTCGTTAAATGGAAGAAACTGAACACAATTTAACCTTTTCCTAAATATTTCATGTTACTGTCATAGACTTTAATTATCTTGGGAGGCTAGATGGAGCCTGATTCTTTGGGGCTTTTTAGGGTTTGAAGAGTTGGGTCACTCTTACCCAGTGCACTGGACAGTGACGGTGGCTGCCTGTTCCTAGGTGCATTCTAAAGGTAACTGCTCTGCCCGCAGTCCCTGTGGAGGCGCCAGCCCTAGACAGCAGTGCTCTGGTCTTAGTGGGCCAGGCTGCCCCTCAGCCACAGCTGATTGGGCAAAGAGCTATCCTATAGGCTGGACGCTTTCTATATTATGAACGAATGGGACAAGTTTAGCCAAAAATGGGTGGGATGGTCCAGAGTCTCCCTTTGGAGAATTTGAATGACTGGTTAGCAATGGGAGCTAAAGGGATATACCGTACAGAGAGAGTCCATGGGCTAGAACAAGCAAAACTGATAAGAAACCGGATATTACGATGAGCAGAAGCTGTGGGGTAGAGAAGAAATGCAGGGCATGGGTCTCACACTCAGACGCCCTCGACAGTCAGGCAGGCAGTGCCAAGGAGAGAAGAGGGCGCGGCGAAGGTGATCCCGCACGTAAAGATTCCGGGACTGCCAAGCACATGCCACGCCCAGAGACTTCGGGATTCTTAACAATGCAAAGGCGTCATGCTGGCCAAACACAATGAGTCTGCAGGCTGAAATAGGTCAGGAGCTGCCAGTTTGCAAATTCCAAAGAAAGGACGAGGAAGTCAGTCAGGGGCAAGCCCAGAAACTCAACGACACTGAGAAGCACAGAGGCAAGGGAGAGCAGATTCACAAAAATAACTCATCGCTGAGGTGAACTCCCGATGCTGAAGTCCTGGGGTAACCTTGGATTCCTGATGACGTTCCTGGCTCCAGTCTTCATGAGGCTTCTGGCTCTCGAAGCTCCTGTTCTTCCAGAGGCTTGGTGATTTGGCCTCTCCTGGGTTCCCACGAGGCCTTTTGGGGCTGAGATCCCTGTTTTCTTCATTCCTTATAACTCCTTCCCCTAATATTAGATGTAACGAGCTATTCCTCGGAACCAAAAGAGCCTAACGAAAGCACTCTAAATGGCCCCAGATTGCTTTTTTTTTTTTCTTCGTTGGAATTATCGTACTCCTATTTATAGTTTTTCTGTTTCCTCCTTTGCTGCTAGGCTGTCAACTGTCATTTTTTATTGCTGTAGTGTGCTTGCTTCTCCTGGCCGTTGTCTCTGTTAATAAAGCTACTCATAGACTTGGACACTAGATCTGGAAGCTTGATGGAATTAAAAAATTAAAAGTAAACAAACAATGAAACAAGGATGAATTTTATAGGACGTAAGTTAAATCTCAATACAGTTGTTATACAAATTTAAAAAGTAATAAAAGATTTTTAGTATCACAAGAGCTTTCGTATATAGTATTTTGAAAATGCAATTTGGCTATTCAGATGCATTTCTTGTTTACTTTTTTACTTTTGGCTCTAGTCCCGTTGGTGCATATCTTACTAAAGTAACCTCTGGTTCTGAGGAATCAAAACATACTGGAGCCAGCACAAGTAAAGGGAAGGAGATTTATTTTAAGGTATTATACAGAACCCAACTGAAGAAAGCATGTGTGATCAGGCAGCTTCTCTCCCTCTTTCTATTCCTCCTTTTGCTTGGTTTTCCAGTCTCTTTGTCCTTGTTTCACATCTGCTCCATTTTCCTCTTTGCAAACTAGTTATTCTGCATCTCTTTAAGTTTTTAAAGTTTCTTTTCCCTTAAAACACTGGCTTGCATATGGCTTTGAGCTACCATGCTGCCAGTTTTGACAACAACTCTTTATGACCTTGCATCTTTAGTGTCAACACCATCCACTTCAGCTTCTGTGTCTCTCAGAATATGATTTACTCAGTTTGGGCCAAGTGACTGCCCCTAGTCAAATTAGCTGGTCAGAGAGCAGAGCACAGCCCCTATTATTTAAGGAATGTCCTTCCAGTCTGCAGGCAGATAGTCTCTCCAAGGAGATTTTGGCAGGGGTGACATGACTGGCATTTTGACCTGAGTGGAATTTCTGAATTTCTGAGCTGTGATAATAATGTGTTATTACATATTTACTTTTCCTCTTCTTTTTTGCTCTTTATTTAGCACTTAAAGTCCTACTAACAATAAACAAATTGTTCATTGGTGATATTACCTATCAGTACCTGGAGTTAGATTATCTAATCTAGTAAATAATTGCTATTTTGGTCTTTATTTATGTAAAACTACAAAAATGTTAAAGACAATTCTTCCCTTCAACTCTTTTCTGTCATTTCTCAAGACTCTACTACTAAATTATCCTTGTAAAACTAGTCTTGTGGTTTGGTTTGTTTTTTTGAGACAGAATATCACTCTGTCGCCCGGGCTGGAGTGCAGTAACACGATCTCAGCTCACTGCAACCTCCACCTTCCGGGTTCAAGCAATTCTCCTGCCTCGGTCTCCCAAGTAGCTGGGACTACAGGCGCCCACTACCACCGCAGCTACTTTTTGTATTTTAAGTAGAGATGAGGCTTCTCCATATTGGCCAGGCTGGTCTTGAACTCCTGGCCTTAAGTGGTCCCCCTAACCTCGGCCTCCCAAAGTGCTGGGCTTACAGGCGTAAGCCACCGCACCCGACTATAAAACTAATTCTTGTTCAAACAAAACATAGTGGAGATTTAATTTTTAACAACATAACTAAACGTTTTTGATGTTTTGTAAAATCAATTTAAACTCCACATTTCATCTACACAGGGATGCTTTCCTGATCAAAAATTCTTCAGGAATGTAGGGGTGATTTGAGAATTTGTCTAAAATCACTACTTTCTATCATACTTTCTTCCTTTCACAGAAGTATGAAATAATTACAAGCCAACCACAGGTGAAAAAGTTTATTAGTAGTTTTTCAAAAGGTGCCAGGTATTAGAGAAAACATTTCCTGTAAGCCAAAACCAGAAAAGTTCTATTTAAAAAACAACAAAATACAAAGTAAATGTTTCTCCATTTTTATTCTAGCGTTTGAATGGTACTAAACAGTTTACAAAACATTTTCTTTCGCATGGTTAAACTTAATAATCAAAATAATGTTCTGGCCAGGTGCGGTGACTCATGCCTGTAATTCCAGCACTTTGGGAGGCCGAGACAGGAGGATCACTTGAGCTCAGGAGTTCAAGACCAGCCTGGCCAATGTGATGAAACCCTGTCTCTTAAAAAGAAACAAAATAAAACAAAACAAAACCTGGTGTGGTGGCACATGCCTGTAGTCCTAGCTACTCAGGAGGCTAAGGCTAAGAATCACTTAAGCCCAAAAGGTTGAGGCTGCAGTGAGCTGTGATCGCACCACTGCCCTCCAGGCTGAGCAACAGAGCAAGAGCCTGTCTCAAAATAATAACAATTAATAATAATAATGTTCTGAGGTTGGTGATATCATTTTGTAGCTGGAAAACAGGCTTAGAGAGGTTATGTGACTTGTTCAGGGTCACAGTGTCATGTGCACCAGGTAAAAACTAAAGTGGTCTTACTCTAAATCTTAATGGGGTTTGAATGGCACTTACTCTCCCTTTTTCCTATCCTTAAAATAAATTTGGGAGGTGGAGGTAGGGCATTAGTTAAGTGCTGTATCTTAGGGTTATCAAAGCCTGCAAATTCTCCGTACAAACTTTCAGTGTAATCTTGATTTGTTTCTCTAACCTCAAGACCCATACATATTATGATATAACAAAATGACTGCCTAATTATTTATGATAAATTGAGGGTCACCACAGCCTAGGGCAATGTTTGAATCTGTCCCTTGCAGTTGAAATCATATATACCATTTTAATTCAGTGTATCCTTTTCTAACCCTTTCTAAATTTGTCAGGCATATAACTCTATAGCGATTAAAATAATGTAAAATGTAAATCGCTAACGAAACCATTCTTGGAAGGAATAACTTTTACTGCTATCTGAAGTAGGCAAATTAGTCCCCTAAGTGAGACTGTGATTGTGTGGTTGTGGTGGTTAGGATGTTAGCCTACTTAAAAGCAGAGGAGATAGATGCATTTGCTATTTATATGTAAATAGATACAACTAACTACCCAAAGTGTTATTCCATCACTAAAGTAGGCAACTAGAGCTTCTACTTAGAAACCCCTTGTTACTAGTTCAAGTTACTATATGTTTCCAAAAGGAATACAATGATTTAGGGTTTTAAAAAAATTATTATTTTACTTTAAGTTCTGGGATACACATGTAAGACGTGCAGGTTTGTTACATAGGTATACATGTGCCATAGTGGTTTGCGGCACCCATCACCCTGTCGTCTACATTAGGTATTTTTCCTAATGCTATCCCTTCCCCCACCCCCAATCCCACGACAGGCCCCAGTGTGTGATGTTCCCTTCCCTGTGTCCATGTGTTCTCATTGTTCAACTCCCACTTATAAGTGAGAACATGCTGTGTTTGTTTTCTCTTTCTGTGTTAGTTTGCTGGGAATGATGGTTTCCAGCTTCATCCATGCCCCTGCAAAGGACATGAACTCATCCTTTTTTATGGGTGCATAGTATCACATGGTATATATGTGCCACATTTTCTTTATCCAGTATATAATTGATGGGCATTTGGGTTGGTTCCAAGTCTTTTCTATTTTGAGTAGTGCTGCAATAAACGTATGTGTGCATGTGTCTTTAGAGTAGAATGATTTATAATCCTTTGGGTATATATCCAGTAATGGGATTGCTGGGTCAAATGGTATTTCTGGTTCTAGATCCTTGAGGAATCGCCACACTGTCTTCCACAATGGTTGAACTAATTTACACTCCCACTAACAGTGTAAAAGTGTTCCTATTTCTCCACATCCTCTTGAACATCTGTTGTTTCCTGACATTTTTAATGATTGCCATTCTAATTGACATGAGATGGTATCTCATTGTGGTTTTGATTTACATTTCTCTAACGACCAGTGATGATGAGCTTTTTTTCATATGTTTTTTGGCCATATAAATGTCTTCTTTTGAGAAGTGTCTGTTCATATCCTTTGCCCATTTGATGGGGTTGTTTGTTTTTTACTTGTAAATTTGTTGAAGTTCCTTGTAGAGTCTGGATATTAGCCCTTTGTCAGATGAATAGATTGCAAAAATTTTCTCCCATTCTGTGACTTGCCTGTTCCCTCTGATGATAGTTTATTTCGCTGTGCAGAAGCTCTTTAGTTTAATTAGATCTCATTTGTCAATTTTGGCTTTTGTTGTCAATGCTTTCGGTGTTTTAGTCACGAAGTCTTTGCCCATGCCTATGTCCTGAATGGTATTGCCTAGGTTTCCTTCTAGGGTTTTTATGGTTTTAGGTCTTACATTTAAGTCTTTAATCCATCTTGAGTTAATTTTTGTGTAAGGTGTAAGGAAGGAGTTCAATTTCAGTTTTTTGCATATGGCTAGCCAGTTTTCCCAATACCATTTATTAAATAGGGAATCCTTTCCCCATTGCTTGTTTCTGAATGATTTAGTTTTTTAAAGTCTCTAATTCAGACTTTTTACAACTTCAGAGTTTTCTTGCTACTACATGTAAATGAGTAAGATTTTGCGATGTTTATTATGTGAAAGACCAACATTAGGTTGGAATTTAGGTCTTCTGTGTGCACTGTTCACTAGAGTTACATTTAGTGCTTACAACAGAACAGTCACAGCTGTGATGAGCAGAGGAATAGTTCTTATGGCCTAGAGAGGATGAGCAAGAAATAATCTACATGCAATAACATACTAAGAAACAGAGGGCAATCATCAACAGATGAGTTATTTTAATTTCTAACTCTCCTTTATGTTGACTATATTTCTAATCCCTTTGCCTAAAGGCATTTAGAATCACTCTGAGAAGAAAAATAATTGAGACGTTTGGCCAACAATGTAGGGATAAGGAAAAAGAGTATGACTACAACAAAAAGGGCTGAGAGGGGAGAGCTGCAGTTCAGCAAGGAGAGGAAAAGTCAGAGGTAAACATAAGAGGAACAGCAATATTAGATTTCTGTTAAGAGTAAAAGGATTGGTGTGGGTATTGGGAAGGAATGAGATAAGTTGATTCAACAAAATCACAGGATTGGAGAATTTTGAATATAAAGAAAGGAAGACGGTCCCCTTTTCATACTCGAGTTTGTTAAAATGTGGATTTAAATCAGATGTGTCAAAGCTGAACAATAGAATTATATGTTACAAGGAGGATTTTATTCCAGAGTATAAACAATTGTGTATATCTATATGAAACTTTAGGCATAACCTTTGGCAACATGGTTCTAGCATTTTACTCATATTATCAATTTTGTGTTTTTCCATTACAACTGAACAAAAATTAACCAGTTTATGTCTAAAAAAGCATCTGAGGAGGCTGAGGATTCCCATCTTTCTGACTGTCACAATTGTTTATAAGACCAATGCTTCTAGTTCCCATTATTAACACTTTCATTTTATATTTTATACTTTTAGTAAAATGAAGGTAAAATGCAATAACTATTCAAATAATTGTCAAAACACTGAGGCAGAGAAAGATGGAAATATATTTGAAATCAACCTGTTGCCTACCAGGTAGCTCTGTCTACCTACCTCAAATGTCCATTTCTTAGCTTAAACACAAAAGATCCAAGTTCAGCATATGAAGACACTTTAGTGGCATTATCTAACATGTGACTGTCGACTAACATCAAAGAAGTCAGGTAAATGGAAGGCCTAAGGCTGAAATTATTTAATTAATTAATTAATTTTTAAGCCAGTCAAAGTTACTAGTGGGAGGTTGTATACCAACCAATGGGAACGGAGAGAAATCTAGTGGGGAAAGAACACAGTCAGGGTATATTTTGGAGATAAACAAAACAAAACAAAAACAGTGGAACATGCTGATGGATTGGATGTGTGGGACCAGGGAAAGAAGTCAAGGATGAGTTCCAGCATGGAATGGCCAGAATAACCCAGGAGGAAGGATGTGGGTGATGGTGGAAGATAAGCACGTTTGCTCATAGTTGATCAATGTTAAAGTGGAGTGATGAGTACATGGGGTTCACTTTGCTATTTTGTCACTTTTCTTTATGCTTTAAACTGTCCACAATAAAAATGTCTTAAAATGCCAAAACAAAAAACAAAAAACAAAGAGTAAGGAATATGGTCATGAAAAGATGTAAGGCTTGGTGTTCTGGTGGCCATTTTGTAATTATGAGAGCAAACCAGGCCAATAGCAGACAGATTGCCCCAGAGTCCTGACACTGTCATGCCACTTATTTCACCATTCCCAGAGCTTCCTACTTCCAGGCTTCTTGTTATGGAAGAGAAACAAAATGGAGAAAAAACAAACCTAAACAAACCTGTGTTGCTTACGTCACTTCTATCTGGTTAAACCAAATTTTTTTTACTTGCAGCCAAATGCATCCTAACTGAGGTATAGATCAAATATGTAATTTGATCCCATGAGGAGAAAAGCACAGAATAACCACTGGATTTGGAGTTTGCTCTGCAGCCTCACGTAGACCTCTCATTCCTGCAGCCACTTCTTACAGTCTCCTCCTATCTGTTTCTCCTGGAGTAATTTCCTCTTCCGTCTAAACAGGAGTGTCACTTCTCATCAGTCTCAGTGAATTCACTCCCTCGTCCTCTGCCAAGCCTCTCCCACATTGGCCTCATTGCTCGTATGCTGCATGTTTAGCAATACAACCAAGGACAATTGCCTAACAAAAGCAATTGCAATTTCAAGGTTCCCAGACTCACCTGGGCCCTTATCATCATTTAGCTTCCCTTTTTTTTGTTACTGGTTACCTCTCTTCCCCATTCTCCATGGTATCTATGCCAGATCTTAGTTACTCTTCTCCAACCTACTGTTCTCTAGCCTTGTCTCCCTTCTTTTATCAGATAATCTTGTCTCCTTCCAGGGAAAATGGGGACCAAGAGGTGATCCCATTTAACACCCCCAACCCCACCCACTTACAAATTTTGCTTTAGTTTCTTTCCTTTTTGTTTTAGTGGGAAAAGGGATTCATTTGTGCCCTCATGAACTCCTGTTCCAATCTACTTTTGATTCTTGTAATTTTTTATATTATACATCTTCAATCACTTTTTTTCTCTAATGGTAAGTATGTTCAAATCTCTTATTCTCTCCACATACAAAACCTAACTCAAAATGGATTATAGACCTAAAATCTAAACTATGAACTGTTTAGAAGAAAACACAGGACCTTGAATTAGACAAAGATTTCTGAGATAGAACACAAAAGTATGAACCACGAAAACTTGATAAATTGGATTTCATCAAAAATTTAAACATCTACTTTTCAAAAAACGTTGTTAAGAAAATGGAAAGACAAGCCACAGACTTGGAGAAAATGTTTGAAAAACACCTATCTAATAAAGGATTTCAATTCAGAGTATGTAAAGACTTTCACAACTCAATAATAAGAAAACAGACAACCCAATAATTAAAATGAGCAACAGATTTGAATTCACCAAGAGGTACAAATGACAAACACATGAAGAGATACTCAACATAATTAACAGAGTGCAAATGCAGTAGGAAATGGAAATTAAAACCACAGTGAGATATCACTGTACATGCATTAAAACAGCCAAACTTTTAAAAACTGATGATATCAAGTTCCGAGGAAGATGCAAAGCAACAGGAAGTCATACACTGTTGGCATGCAAAATGGTATAATCACTTGGGAAAAGTTTGGCAGTTTTCTTAAAAAGTTAATTTATACTCAGTAGCCTTCTCCCAAGGACCAAGAGAAATGAAGATGTACGCCCACACAAAGACCTGTATGCAAAGGTTTATAGCATTTTTATTTATAATTGGCCAAAACTGGAAGCAACTCAAACATCCATCAACTGAGAAACAGACAAATCGTGATAGCACTCACTAATCAAAAGGAATGAACTACACAAGCAACAACATGGATGAATATTAAAAGCATCATACTAAATGAAATAAACCAGATGCAAATGGCTCTGGTTTGATTACCTAGTAAACAAATAGACTCCTGTTTGAATGCCATTTGCATGACATTCTGAAACAGTCAAAACTATGGGGACAGAAATTAGATCAGTGGTCGCCATGGCAACCCCCCACACTGGAGGGTGTGGGTGAGGGACATGAGGGAATTTGGGGGGTGAGGGTGATATAAATAATCAATAATTTGTCATGGCTGCTCTATGACCGCATTTGTTTGTCAAAACTCAGAGAGCTGTATGCATAATATCATAAACTTGAAAAACTAGTATCTTTTATCTTGAAAAAAACCCTCAACCATGCATCCTACCCCATTTATTTATTTACTTACTTGAGTGTGAGTTCTCTAAGGGAGGAGCCTTTTTCTGTCTAGTTTGTATTTAGCTAATATTTATTCATTGTTTACTACATGCAAGCATACATCTTGACTGGAAAGTCAAGATGGAACAAGATAGTGTCTTTCCTTTCAATATAAAGTCTGAGGGTTAGTTTTTGCCTGATCCTGTTCCTTTTCTTTTGAAGCAAATTTTGTGGAAGAATCACCTAAACTTAATGCTAATATTTTGTTTTTTGTTTGATCCTTAATTTGCTGCAGTCCAGGTTTCCCATCCGCCTTAATAAAATTCCTCTTATTATGCTATCAAAGACCTCCAAATGGCTGAATTCAATAGAGACTTTTCAGTCCTTATTTCATTTGACCTCCTTATGATATTTGAACTGTTTATTCTACTCTCCTTAAACATCTTCCTTCCCTTGATTCTGGAGGCATCACTCAGTTCTGATGTTTGATTTTCCAGACTTCTACATGGGTTGTTCTTTTTTTTTTTTTTAAGTTACCCAGCAACTTTCAGTGTCACTCGGGGCCCTAATATTTTGCTCTTTTCTCTTCTTACACCATGTTCTTCCTAGGAATGAGGAGGAAGACACTTCTACCTCACCCCTGCACTTTTAAGAAGACTTCTTGAAAGTCCCACAGAACACTTGTTAGGATTTAGTTAATAAAACATGACCAAACTGTGGTATGTGGTCCTTTATTTCAGGTAGTAAAGTGTCTGGTTAAAAATGGAAGTTCTGGTGTACAGTATGGAAGATTTGGAAAATTGCAATTTTGCAAACATCATGGTAAAGGTTGATCTGGACAAGAATCATCAGAGAATGCTAATCTAGGCAAGAAAGTTTGTTGAAGAGCAGAATATTTCTGTAGTCTTAAAGTATTTTCCCACTAATCACAAATTGGTAACAAGAAGGAAAATAGTAACTATACAGTGGGAAAACCAGACAATATCCTGACCAGATAATCAAGATTAACATAACAAATGAAGAGCAGGTGGACATCATGTGGTCTCCAGATGTGACCATCAGAAGGACATAGCATTGCTTATGTGGTATTCCCACTGGAAATGCATAACCCAAATCAAATCTTGAGAAAACATCAGACAAACAAAAATTAAGAAACAACCTATGAAATAACTGACCTGTACTTTTCAAACATGCCAGTGTCATGAAAGATAATGAAAAGCTGATGAACTGCTTCAGATTAAAGGAGACTGAAGAGACACAACAATTAAACACAATATGTGACCCTGGACAAGATCCTGGACTGGAGGAAAACAAAATGCCATAAAGAACATTATTGAGACACTTGACTAAATTGGTAAAGAAATTTCAGGGAGAGAATGGACCAGACCTGATGACTGTTGACTGTTTTCTTCATTCTATCCCCAAAGCCACTGTCTTAGTCTTTTGTACTTCTCTCCTTAGTGTATTTCTAGAACTTTCCAAGTGATAGTGTGAAGTCCATTGTCTTTCTCTTCCAGTCTGTCCTCCATATGATCACTACTGTGACTTTTTGATCTGATCATGCCCTACTCCTAATTAGAAAACATTTGTGGCTTGCTACTGCTCAGTCCTAGTCCGGCAAACCAGATGAAGCTCCAGAATTCATTTTATTTGTCTGTCTGTCTGTCTGTGTGTTTGTTTGTTTGCTTGCTTTGAGACAGGGTCTTGCTCTGTTGCCCAGGCTAGAATGCAGTGGTGTGATCACGACTCACTGCAGCCTAAACTTCCTGGGCTCAAACAATTCTCCCACTTCAGCCTCCCAAGTAGCTGGGCTCATAGGCATGCACCACTGTGCCCAGCTAATTAAAAAAAAATTTCTGTAGAGATAAAGGTCTCACTGTGTTGCCCAGGTTGGTCTTGAACTCCTGGGCTCAAGAGGTCCTCCCACCTCAGCCTCCCAAAGTGCTGGGATTACAGGCATGAGCCACCACACTGGGTCTCAGAGTTCTTTAGTAGCCATTTCCCTCCTGCATTCACATCCCAAATTGCTCTAGTTATTGATCAGTCCTTCCACCCTCAGTAGTTGTGACGTAACACCCAGTGTGACATCACAAGGACAAGGATGAATGAAAGATGAAAGATGGAATGAAATAAGCCAGGAAGATAGGTAGTACTTTTAAAGCTTTGTACCTAGTTTGAGATATAGGCTGTTCTATTAAGTGAAATGACCCCATTAAAATATATAGCTAGCTAGCTAGATAGATATAGATAGATATAGATATATAGATACAGAGTCTCGCTCTGTAGCCCAGGCTGGACTGCAGGAGTGCAGGGTGCGATCTTGGCTCACTGCAACCTCTGCCTCCTGGGTTCAAGCAATTCTCCTGCCTCAACCCCCTGAGTAGCTAGGATGACAGGTGTGCGCCACCACGCCCAGCTAATTTTTGCATTTTTAGTAGAGACAGGATTTCACCATGTTGGTCAGGCTGGTCTTGAACTACTGACCTTGTGATCCACTTGCCTCAGCCTCCCAAAGTGCTGGGATTACAGGCGTGAGCCACCGTGCCCGGCTAAATTTTTTTAAAATAATTTATTTTTTAGAGAAATAAGTGTCCACTGTTTGTGCCAAATTAAAGTAAAGGGCAAACGAAGATGGCTTTCTTGGCTGACTTCCATCCTAAGATGTCCTGTGAAACTATCAGATGCAGCCAGCTAAGGATCTCATTATCTGGGTCAGGATTATTCTATCAACAGCCCTTTTTCCCTGTCACAGCTGGTGCTGACAACCATATGTCATAAGACTCCCTCTGCCCCCAAAGTGTAGAACCTTTGCTGAATGGAAAATAAATCACTGTTGTTGAATCAAGTGGCCTATGGGGTCCCCAGGAGAATTTTCCTTTATATTTTAGTTATGTGGTGAAAACTCATGATTTTTATTACCCATGTGGCTTTTCTCCCATTTCCCATCTGCTTACTCCCCATAATTTTGCCAAAATGTGATTCCGTCATTCTCTTCAATAAACAAATAGTGTTTCCTTACTTGCTCTCAGAAATAAAGCCTTACAAGAATTGCATTTAGTGATGAATTGATACAATTCATTTACTCTGGGCTTATCAAATAAGATTACCAGCAAATGAATACTTATCTCGAATTCAAAGCAGAAGATTCAGCTATTATATGTTAATATCTATTCCACAAATTCATAAGGTCATGGCTACCTTAATACAATGAACAACGAGAGAAGATTGTGAGTATAATTTGGGAATATAATGGTGAATTGCCAGAGTAAAGATTATTCATTCTGCACCATATATTCTGCAAAGTCAAGTGGAATTGGAATCTGTGACCAAATAACCATACTCATTTCTATGTAGCAGCCATGGTCTATTTAGCTCCTCATAGCTTTGCGTCTCACAGGGATGTTGCTATGTCAATTTATACCTAATCTATGTATTTGCTATGTTTCTATTTCTACTTTACTCTGTCAATCACAAAAGCCACTTACCTTATATTTTTGGAGTAAGTGAAGTAATATATTATTTGTAGCAGCAACCCTTCCTAAGCTACACATCTGTTAATATGTTACTATACTTAGACTCTAAAGTTATCCAAGATTTACAGTTAGATTCCAGTACATTGATGAATAAAATCTAAGTTACCCTCTTACCTTCTCAGAGAATGTTCCTGGTTCATAAATATCTATGTAAGTTTCCAAAGAATTGTCAAAATATTTATGTGTTAGACACTCCCAAATAAAATAAATTAGTAATTGCTCTTTTAATGGGGCAGATAATATCTGTTCTACTCACTTCACAAGCTTGTAAGAAGCTTATGAAATACAGGAAAATAAATAAAGTGTTATTCTAATATTAGGTATAAAAATAATATATAATAATAGGTATAATAAAAGAAATATAAAACTTGGGAAGACATATAATATTACTCTCTGAAAACAAGGAGACATATATTCTGTTCACGAACCAGGAGAGTGAATTCTACAGCCCTAATCTTAATATTCATTGTCTAAGTAAAATCAACCAAGTTTAAGCATCCACCTTGAGGTGAGCCTTTAAGGGCCTAGACTTATTACCTGAATTGCCCCACTCCCTCTGCCTTATTTAAAATATCTAGGGTGTGTGTGCATGCATCTTCTACTAAGCCTTTATTTTACCCATTCTCAAAAATAAGAGTCAACAACTGCAACAGACTCAGCACTGGAGGGAGGCGAGGTGGTAGGACTCCTATGTCTAGTAGAGACTGCTAGTTGTTTAAGGCTGACATCCATTCTTTTTGATCAGAGTCTATGTTAAACAGTTCTATGAGGTGGGTATTTTTATTAATATCACCTCTATTTTAAAATTAGAAAATTAAGAGGTTAAATAACTCTCAAGGTCACATACTCAAGATCATATAGCTAATAAGTGCTAGAGCCAGTATTTGAACTCAGTCTGTCTCCAGGCTCTGTGCTTATAACCTTGACACTATTGTCAAGTAACTGAGTGCAAGCATCTATGGAAAAGACTCCTAACCAGGACATGAAGGGGAATCAGATAAGTGGAGAGGGTACAAAGGGGAGATGGCAGAACTCCAAAGGCAATTCTGTCTGCCCTACCCCTGGAGAGGCCTAGATGGAATATTTGTAACTGAATATTACGCATTCAATGAGCATTTGAGCTGGCCAGGACTTGGAAAAACTAGACTGATGCTGTGATGGCTAATTTTATGTGTCACCTTGACTGGGCAAAGGGATGCCCAGATACCTGGTAAAAATGTTATTTCTGGGTGTGTCCATGATCGTGTTTTCAGAAGAGATTAGCATTTGAATTCATAGAGTGAATAAAGAAGATCCATCCTCACTGATGTGAGTGGACATCATCCAGTCCACTGAGGGCTTGAACAGAACAAAAAACAGAGGGAAGGCAAATTATCCCTTTCTTTTCTTAAGCTGGGATATCCATCTTTTCCTACCCTCAGACACTGGAGCTTCTGGCTCTTGGGACTCTAGCAGAACCCCACCTGCTCACCCCCAGGCCTCAGGCCTTCAGATTAGGACTGAATACCGCCACTGGCTTTCCTGGTTCTCCAGCTTGCAGATGGCAGATGATGAGACTTCTCAGAGACTTCTCAGCCTCCATAATCACGTGAGCCAATTCCCATAATAAATCTCTCTCTCTGTATCTCTATCTTACTCTCTCTTGATTCTGTTTCTCTGAAGAACCCTAACTAATACAGATACCTTCGTTTTACAAATGAAGAAAGTGCAGTACCAGAGAAGTTATGTGACTTGCCTAGGGTCATAAAGCTCCTTCATTTATTTAATCATTCATTAAATCAACTAGTGTCCTAGGTGCCAAGGAAGTAAACATACTAGACCACATTGCCTGTCTTCAAGAAAGTTATGTTTTGGTTAGAAAAGCATATAGGAAAACCAAAATTATGAAACAGCAAAAATACTATAAAAGAGATATGAGCAAAATGTATGAGAACCCAGAGACTTTCCTGGGGGTAGTCCTTGAAGGTTTCTCAGA
This sequence comes from Theropithecus gelada, assembly GCF_003255815.1. Lineage (NCBI taxonomy): Eukaryota > Metazoa > Chordata > Mammalia > Primates > Cercopithecidae > Theropithecus > Theropithecus gelada. The sequence goes on from NC_037676.1 coordinate 102,666,008, forward strand.
GGAGGCAGCATTTGAGCTGATTCTTAAAAGATAAGTAGGAGTTTGCCAGACGGAGAATGGAAGAAGATCATTCCAGGCAGTACAGCCGGTTGGTGGCTGGGTACAAACTAAAACCCCTGTATCCTGCCTCAGCCAGTAGTCATCGCTTTATAACTGCCAAGGAAAGTAGTCCTGTGTCTTGGGCAAGCATTCTTAATTGTTTTTTGTTTGTTTGTTTTTTGAGACAGGATCTCACTCTGTCACCTAGGCTGGAGTGCAGTGACGTGATCTCTGCTCTTTGCAACCTCTGCCTCCCCTGCTCCTCCTGCCTCAGCCTGGAAAGCAGCTGGGATTGCAGGCACACGCCACCACACCCGTCTAATTTTTGTATTTTTTTTTTACAGATGGGGTTTCACCATGCTGCCCAGGCTGGTCTTAAACTCCCGAGCTCAAGCAATCCTCCTCCCACCTCAGCCTCCCAAAGTCCTGGGAATACAGGTATGAGCCATCATCCCTACTGAGCAAGCATTCTTGACAGAAACATACCAAATCACTGGAGAACACATGTCAGAAAAATATACACAACTGATGGCAACTATTTTAAAATTTTTATTCGTAAAATTTTAAATAATTTCTATTCTAAGACTTTTTTTTTTTTTTTTTTTTTTTTTGAGACGGAGTCTCTCCCTGTCACACAGGCTGCAGTGCAATGGTGCGGTCTTGGCTCACTGCAACCTCTGCCTTTTGGGTTCAAACGATTCTCCTGCCTCAGCCTCCTGAGTAGCTGGGACTACAGGAGTGTGCCACCACACTCAGCTAATTTTTGTATTTTTAGTAGAGGCGGGGTTTCACTATTTTGGCCAAGCTGGTCTTGAACTCCTGACCTCATGATCCACCTGCCTCAGCCTCCCAAAGTGCTGGGACTACAGGCATGAGCCACCACACCTGGTCTGACTTTCACATCTTTTACTACTGACTTAATTATAACTTGCAGCTGTATTGAAATTACATGTAGAAGGTATTTTGATGTATCTATTTTTCCTGTTGTAAAACCAAAGAGATAATTTATTGTTCAGCTGCCTCAAATTGCTCTTAGGATATTTTGCTTAAAGAAGTTATGGGAAAAATTTGTTTTACTACTATTCTTTTAAGCCTCATATAGGACTAGTGAGAGTAACCACTATTTTTTAATTCCAGTCTCTGTGTAGCAAAGCATTAACACTTTCTGCTGAGAACCATAATACATTTTGTTCTCTGCTAGGATCCTAATTCTCTTAAGAGAGTAAGAATGGCCAGAGCTTCTAGAATTAAGTCTCCCTGGTCTTGAGTGGTGGCAAAAATTTCTTTTTTCTTTTTCTTTTTTTTTGAAACGGAGTCTCGCTCTGTCGCCCAGGCTAGAGTGCGAGGGCACTATCTCAGCTCACTGCAAGCTCCGCCTCCCGGGTTCACACCCTTCTCCTGCCTCAGCCTCCCGAGTAGCTGGGACTACAGGTGCCCACCATCACGCCTGGCTAATTTTATGTATTTTTAGTAGAGACGGGGTTTCACCATGTTAACCAGGATGGTCTTGATCTCCTGACCTCGTGATCTGCCCGCCTTGGCCTCCCAAAGTGCTGGGATTACAGGTGTGAGCCACCGTGCCCAGCCAAGTGGCAAAAATTTCTATAAAACTCATGGACTTTGTAATTTTTAAATTAAATGACATTTTTCCTCCAAGTTTTTTCTTCAAGACTAAAATAATAAGTATGTTAATTACTGTGCTCTGGGTATATGTGTTAAGGTTATGCCCAGCACAGGGCTCCCAGGCAAGGGTACGAATTGGGAGTGGAGTCCTGCCTGAACTTTCTCAGTCTCAGAAAAGGAAGCCTTTTCCTGGTGACACTTAGATGCTAACTGGGCTAGCTGCAGTCCTTTAGGTTACCCAAACATGAGTTTGGTCTTCTGTGGGAACTCAGTAAAACTTAGAAAACCAATTCCAGTCCAACTTTGGGCTTTTACAAGAAGGTGTGTTAGGCCATTCTTGGAGTGCTGTAAAGGAATATCTAAAACTGGGTAATTTACAACGAAAAGAAGTTTCATTGGCTTATAGTTCTGTAGGCTAAACCATTCGTGAGAAATCAGCCCTCATGATCCAATCACCTCCCACCAGGCCCCATCTCCAATACTGGGGATTACATTTCTACATGAGATGTCGGGGGACAGATATCCAAACTATATCAGCTGGATTCTAGTTACACCATTAGATTAGCTTTGATGCCATGGTAGAGGTAGAATTTGACCCTGGACAGTCTGACTCCAGAGCCCTTGCTCGTAACCACCAAGGTGTGTTGGCTCCCATTGTGCAATTCTGCCTCTCTAGTCTAAACATACAAGTCAAATCACGAAACAGCATTTGTGCCTGGAAGGTCCTGTGCTTGTAGTTCTGCCACTCCATCAACCTCCTGCCCCTGACCAAGTAAAGAACACTTCCTCCTGGGCTATTTCTGGGAATTCTCTAGGGAGCAGGTGAGGAGATGGAAGTGCTCACACACCTGCCTGTTGGCAGCACCTGGCCTATTTCTCTCTCCTGTTCTCATTCCCTTCATCAATATCCACTGTTTGGGAAGCTGCTCCAAGGGCCCTCAAGATCACCATGGACAGTGATGTCCTTCCAAACAGTGTTAAAGCAAATAGCAAATACTTGTAGAGCACAGGCACTGCTCTAAGGACTTTCCACATAGAACTCATTTGATCCTTCAGACAGCCCTGTGAGGTAGATACTGCATTATCCTTCTGTTTTATGGATGAGGAAGCTGAGGCACAGAGAGGCTGAGTCATTGCTCAAGGTCAAGTAGCAAGTCATAACGAAAGTAGCGATGTCAGAGTTGTTGGTCTTCAGCACACTGCTGACTGCTAGTGTTCCAAGATATGCTCCTGATGCTTCCAACAGATGAGGTGAAAAAATGGTACTAGGTTTATTTTGTATGTAAGAAAAAGGGCTTTTTCCCATCTTGAGGCTGCACTTGGGCCTCTCGACTCCAGGAAACCATCTGTGCTCAGATTCTCTCAAAATCTTCAGTGCAAAACCTCCTTAGGTTTCTCGAGTAAATGCTTACTAAAGGGTATTCATGGCTGGGTGCAGTGGCTCATGTCTGTAATCCCAGTGCTTTGGGAGGCTGAGGCGGGAGGATCACTTGAGCCCAGGAGTTCAAGGCTGCAGTGAGCTATAATTGCACCACTGCACTCCAGCCTGGGCAACAGAGACTCTGTTTCTAGAAAAAGAAGAAGAGGGCCGGGCGCGGTGGCTCACGTCTGTAATCCCAGCACTTTGGGAGGCCGAGGCGGGCGGATTATCTGAGGTCTAAAGTTTGAGACGAGCCTGACCAAGATAGAGAAACCCCGTCTCTGCTAAAAATACAAAAATTAGCCGGGCATAGTGGCGCATGCCTGTAATCCCAGCTACTCAGGAAAGCTGAGGCAGGAGAATCGCCTGAATTCCGGGAGGCGGAGGTTGCAGTGAGCCGAGATCGCTCCATTGCACTCCAGCCTGGGCAACAAAAGTGAAACTCCGTCTCAAAAAAAAAAAAAAAAAAATTAGAAGAAGAAAAGAGTGTTCATGTTTCCATAACTGCAGGCAACAGTTTATCCTTGCTCTAGGAATTGGGTGTTTTTTGCTGTGCATCAATGGGTTCTTGTATCTCTGACAGTAAAGATCACTGAAGTCATAAACTTGCATTGATCATTGACTAATAATAACATATAGCTACACTCGAGGAATAGAAACCTCCCCAAACCATTGATTTGATCTCTTTTTGCACGCTTTGGCTCCCGATTTGTGATCCATCTACTTTTTCTTTCTCTCATTTCTCAGGTAGTGATGGGAATGGTGAGCTGTTTGTCCCTTAGATACCACATGAGGCAGAGGGAATATGGCAGAAATGGAAATAGGAATAGTTATGACCCTGCTTTTGGCTAGATTGCGAGCTGGACTCTTACATTTTTCCATGACCTTTATATCCTCCTCATTGTCTGAGACTCATTTTTTTCTTTCTCAACAACTGCTTTGTGGAAGGTGAAAAAGAGAAACAATCAACTACTTTTTATCAAAAGACGAATGACCAATCAGACTTAATGTGGGCCATGGTGGCTTACGCCTGTAATCCCAGCATATTGGGAGGCCAAGGCAGGTAGAATGCCTGAGCCCAGGAGTTTGATACCAGCCTGGGCAACAGAGTGAGACCCTATTTCTAAAAGGGAAGGTAGGGAGGAAGGGAGGGAGGGAAGAAAGAAGGAAGGAAGGAAGGAAGGAAGGAAGGAAGGAAGGAAGGAAGGAAGGAAGGAAGGAAGGAAGGAAGGAAGGAAGGAAGGAAAGAAAGTGTGTATTTCTTTTTGTGATATTTCCATTTTAACTTAGTGCTAAAACCATTTGATTATGCTTCAGGATGGTGAGCTGATAGGAGAATTCCAGGCCAGTCAGTAGGGGCTAGAGGCTGTATGAGGAGGGTTAGGGAGGGGAGTTGGGGGGCAGGAAAGGAGAAATCTTTCCACTGCTCCGGATTCTCATTCAGGAGTAGTCCTGAAAGACCACTTCTACCTGGAATAACATAGAACGGCTTTGTCCTTTTGAATGTGGAGGCGGTAGCCTAGGTAGAAAAGGTAAACTAAAAACTAGGTCATAGACCTCAAAGCCCCCCCAAAATAAGAAAATGTTTTAAATGGTAACTGGGGCATAAGCATCTTTGTGAATTAGTATGGAAGGAGATTCATCCTGTTGCTGTCCTAGTTTGAGCTGTTGTGATTGTCTGTTCTGACGCAGACGGTTCTTGAAGTGGGGGCAAGTCTATCCACAGGCCTTGCCTCTTCCTGATTTTTTTTTTCTTTTCTTTTTTTTTGAGATGGCGTTTCACTCTTGTTGCCCAGGCTGGAGTTCAGTGACACAATCTCAGCTCACTGCAACCTCTGCCTCCCGGGTTCAGGTGATTCTCCTGCCTCAGCCTCCCAAGTAACTGGGATTACAAGCACCTGCCACTATACCTGACTAATTTTGTATTTTTAGTAAAGACAGGGTTTCGCCATGTTGGCCAAGCTGGTCTTGAACTCCTGACCTCAGGTGATCCACCTGCCTCGCTCTCCCAAAGTACTGGGATTACAGGCGTGAGCCACCTCACCTGGCCTCTTCCCGATTTTTCATACTCCCTTTCTATGTGCCCCCTTTGGTCCTGGGTAATAAATTATGTCTCATTGTTGTTGGTGGTCTTTAGCCACTATGCCTGCAATTTTAAATAAAAAGCTAGCACAAGGGTGTTGACTGTGAGGGAGCAATAATCTAAGAATGAACATCACAGAGAGACAGCCGTCCTCAGTCAATTCAACAGACTCAGCTTGCTAGAGAGAACTCCTGGCAACACGTGAATTAGAGATTGGAGTATCTTGGCATTTTTTGGCCAAGATTTTGTTGTGTGACTTTAGGCAAAGTGCAACTGTGATTAGAGACTGTAAAAGGCTGGGGAGTGAATGTACCAGAGCTGAGTCTGTTTACTGAGCTTGGGAAGATTCTCTGCACTCTGGGGGAACAGACGAAGCAGCTGTAAGGAGAGAAGGGAGCGGCAGATGGTAGAGTCTTGGAGTTGATTCTGAGGTGCAGGTGGGGGTCAAGCTTCTCCCTTGACCCCCAAGGGAGAGGAGAAAAGGCAGGGTGCACAGGACCAAATACTATAGCTGTGAGAGGAAGCCTCTCCTCGGCTCAAGCAGGGCTGTAAGTTGTGGCCTGGACTTCCCCAGAAGAATGCCATGGCATTCTGAAGTCAGTGTGGGGCATCGGGGTTGAGGGGACTAGAGATAGGATTATATCATCTGTTGGACACATGATTTAGTAATAAAAAGAAAGTCTTATGATTTGTCTTTTAGGGTTATAAGAAAGACAAATGTTAAAATATGAATAGCTTCAAAAGACAGATTCAGAACGACCATATGGAAACATCATGTACTTTTAGGGGGCATCATAGGCTCTAGTACCTGAGTGGAACTACAGGCATGAACCTCACAGGGCAGAAGGCAAGGGCTTGGCATTGGTGACAGCTGAAAAGTGTTCCAGCAATGCAGCAGAGAAAATCAGGTTGTGCACAGCAGAAAATTAAGAAAGGATTCACTGGGGTTGGTGTATTCATGAGGCAGGGGCATTAGGGTAGGAGGGGTAGGATGGGAGGCTACGCATCAGTTGTCAAGGAAGGTACTGGATTCCTAGGCCCTTAGAACTAAAGTAGATCCCATCTGCAAGTCCTGGGCATCTGGAACCTCTTGTTGAGGCAAGGACCAATTCAGATAGGGCAGAAGTTTGCAAAGTTGGAAAAACTGTGCCAGTAATATTTTTGGGAAACCATATCATTCCCAGTTTGTTGATCTGAAGAACATTTATTATATAATCTTTCACTGTGTCTTTGTACTACCAAATAAGAATAATAAACTCAAACCTTCCTTCTAAGACAATATATACAAAAAGGTTAGCAGAAATGTGTTACTTCGAAAAAATTTCCATAAAGGGCCAAGCCAGGTGGCTCATGCCTGTAATTTCAGTGCTTTGGGAGGTTGAGACAGGAGGATTGCTTGAGACCAGAAGTTTGAGACCAGCCTGGGAAACAGAGTGAGACCCTGTCTCTATACAAAAAATTAAAAAGTTAACCCAGTGGTGTGATGCACACCTGTGGTCCCAGCTACTTGGGAGACTGAGGTGGGAGGATTGCTTGAGCCCAGGAGTTCGAGGTTGCAGTGAGCTATGGTCATGCCACGGCACTCCAAGCTGGACAACAGATTGAGACTTTATCTCCAGAAATAAATAAATAAATAATAATAATAATATATATATAGAGAGAGAGAGAGAGAAAGAAGAAAGAAAGAAAGAAAGAAAGAAGAAGGAATTAGTTTTAGGAAGGCTCTTTGACAATTTTTGCAGAGTGATAAGTGAAACATAGAAAGGCAGAAGAGGCTCCTCAATACTTTTTTGTAAGCTTTTGTAGTTTTTTTTTTTTTGGTTTTTTTTTTTTCTAGACAGTCTCGCTCTGTTGCCCAGGCTGAAGGGCAGTGGTGCAGTCTTGGCTCACTGCAACCTCCACCTCTCAGGTTGAAGTGATTCTCCTGCCTCAGCCTCCTGAGTAGCTGGGATTACAGGCACTCACCACCACTCCCAGCTAATTTTTGTATTTTTAGTAGAGATGGGGTTTCACCATGTTAGCCAGACTGGTCTTGAACTCCTAACCTCAGGTGATCTGCCCACCTCAATGCACTTTCTTATACATACATCCCTTATACACCTCTTATACATCCCTTATTTCATCCTCACAAGAGACTTCTGAAGGCACCAGCATTTCCATATTACAGATGAAGACCTTAAACCTCCAAGAAGTTATGACTTGTTCAGGATGTCATAGCTGATCTGTAGCACCACTGGTACTCAAATCCTGTCTCCTTGTCCACCATTCTGAAATGTCATTTCAGCTCACAGTTAATAAGCAGCCTTTTAGGCAATGCACTAGAATTTAGGGTCTGAGGATTCCTGCTTTTGGCCAAAATTGAATGGGATATGTGGTTACTTCTTGGAGATAAATATTCCATATCTGTTTTGGTGAGGAGGTTGAAGGAGGGGGGAGGATGAGCCAAAAGTCAGTTGGATTCATGTGGCTCAGAAATGTGAGAAAAAGGACATTACCATGGACTGTAGCTAGAATAGTCATTCTTGGCAGCAGCTCAGTCTCTCAGTAGGTTAACAAGAATTTACTGAGTATCAGTTGTATGCCTGAGTTCAGAGTGCTTAAAGTACAAAGATCAGGCAAGTCCCATTGAGTAACAGAACAGAGAGGGAGGCAGAGTTATGGTATAAATATACACAATCACTATTATAATTACAAAAGTGCTTGGAGAAAATCAACAGTCATTTAAAGGTTGTTTTGGCATGTAGTTTTTCCTTTAAATGAGTGGATGCTAGTTGAGTAAGATTATCAAATGAATGAAAGACAATTAATGGAAATATCCTGGAATTAAGCAGGTTTGGTGGAGAGTTAAAGAAAAGGCCTAGAATATATATGTTGGGAGTGGTGATGGAGAGGGAGGCAGGGTTCAACAGAAAAAGGAAGGTGTCTCCAGGAATGTGGGCAACATGCACCAACACTCAGAGGTAGTGGAGTGTAGAACAGGTGTAGGAAGGCATCAGAAGGCAGCGTGGTAGAAATGAGGCCTGGGGCTGGGGTAAGTGAGACATGGATGACAGTGAGGAGAGATCAATGACCAGCTAGTTTCAACTTTTCTTCTTTTCCACATCTCTGACAGACACACACTTTGTTCAGGACTAAGATTGTGATGACTGTTGTTTGCAGTTGGAATTCTAATTCAGGTACACCTCCAAGCCAATTAACCTAGCTCCCCCGGATGAATTTTTACTCCAATTCCCTGCCCTCTTATCCCATGAAAATCTTGCCACAGGGTGAGAGAGATGAGAATGTGTCCTTGTATGTAGGAAAATTTTAGAGTCAACATCAACATCATTTTTTGAAAATATATACTTTGTGTAGCCAATAAATCACAAAACATTGGGTTTTTGAATGTCAGTCAAGCAAGACCCTGTAGTTTAATTTTAAAACAAAAGAGCAAAGAAATGTCACTTCTGTTATAAAGCACTAATTGTTACCACCTTATCCTTCTGCAATCTGTTTAACAGATACTTGTTGCCTTTTATTTTGTGAAGGAAAGAAATGCTTTTGAAATCTTCTCTAACCTGTCATACATACTTCAATTTTCCCCACCAGATTAGCTTAATGGCACTAGTAACAACAACAACAACAAAAAGGTAAATTTTTAGAAAATGACATAGGAATTCTAATGGCATACACATCAAAGTAGATGATGAAGATATTTATATTTCTTCTTGATGTCAAATCACTGTTTATCCTACAGAAGTCAATGTTATGGCATGTGTAATATCTGGTCTTTTCTGGTTGCATTGTTTTGCTTATGGATAAAATTTTGAAAGGGTATACAACAGACAAACGAATGTTTATTGGACTTGGGTAGGATGGGGCTTTAATCTGTGATGTCGTATTCTGTTTTATCACTTCTCATATTTTGGCAAACCAGGCTTTGACAGTAGGCTGACTCTTCTTGGTTATAATGTTTAGGTCTGCCAAAATATACAGCTATTTAAAAGTAAACTATCAAGTTCCTTTTGCACCATAATTCTTTGCTTAAAATACCTTGTAGTATTTAATTGGGTTTCCAGATTGTTGTGTTCTAGTAATGGACACCATATGTTCAAAGAATCTGTATGGTATAGTGTAGTGGTTAAGAGAACAAATAGTGAGTGGTTCAAACATACAAGCTGGGAGTTATATAGCCTGAATCCAGATCCCAATTCTGCCATTTACTATTATGTGATCATGGGCACACCAGTTTCTTTATACATGGTGACAAGGATACTTATCTTATAGTGTCTTGTAAGGATCAAAAGAGTTAATACATATAAAATACTTAGAGAAAGTATGGTCCTTAATAAGCATTCAGTAAATGTAAATTATTATTGAAGGGCTTGGTTTTACTTAATGACCTTGGGGCAGATCCACCACGTTATTCTCTGAACTCTTTCTTGGTAGAACACGTTTATTGAGATACAATTTACATGCCACAGGGCCAGGCGCGGTGGCTCATGCCTGTAATCTCAGCACTCTGGGAGGCCGAGGCGGGCGGATCACCTGAGGTTGGGAGTTCGAGACCAGCCTGACCAACATGGAGAAACCCCGTCTCTACTAAAAATACAAAATTAGCCAGGCATGGTGGCTCATGCCTGTAATCTCAGCTATTTGGGAGGCTGAGGTAGGAGAATCGCTTGAACCCAGGAGGTGGAGGTTGCTGTGAGCTGAGATCGCGTCATTGTACTCCAGCCTGGGCAACATGAGTGAAACTCTGTCTCAAAAAACAACAACAACAGTCAAAAAAAACAATTTACATGCCACAAAATGCATCTTCTTAAAGTGCACAATTCAGTGGTTTTTAGTGTTTTCACAGAGTTCTGCAACTATCATTACAATCTAATTTTAAAACATTTTCATTGTCCCCAAAGAAACTAGAAATCTGGACTCATTAGTAATGGCTGAATTATTTTACGTTCCCACCAGCAATGAATGAGGATTCCATTCCCTCCACATGCTGATTAACACTTGTTACTATTCGTCTTTCTTATTTTAGCCATCCTACTTGGTGTGAAGTAGTGTCTCCTTGAGGTTTTGATTTAAATTTCTCTAATGACTAGTAACATTGAGCATTTTTTCATGTGTTTATTGGCCATTTGAATATCTTCTTTGAAGAAATATCTATTAAATCCTTTGCACATTTTAAAATTGGGTCTAACTTCTTTTAATCCACTGAATTTCCACTATAATTCCTTTTTTCTTTCCTTCCTTCCTTCCTTCCTTCCTTCCTTCCTTCCTTCCTTCCTTCCTTCCTTCCTTCCTTCCTTCTTTCTCTCTCTCTCTCTCTCTCTCTTTCTATCTTTCTTTCTTTCTGAGATGGAGTCTCACTCTGTTGCCAAGGTTGAAGTACAGTGTTGTGATCTCGGCTCACTGAAAACTCCGCCTCTCAGGTTCAAGCTATTTTTTCGCCTCAGCTTCACAAGTCTGGGACTACAGGTGCACACCACCACGCACAGCTAATTTTTGTATTTTTAGTAGAGACAGGGTTTCACCATGTTGGTCAGGCTGGTCTCAAACTCCTGACCTCAGGTGATCTGCCCGCCTCAGCCCCCAAAGTGCTGGGATACAGGCATGAGCCACCTCGCCCAGCCTCCACTGTAATTCTTTACACGTTTCATTATAATTTGTCCATTATAACTCTATCTCTAGTTAAAAATATAATATTCCAAGAAATTGGTGCACATAATTTAACGATTCATCTCTGGATGATTATCTCTATTTTTCCTGCGATTATAAATAATGCTACAACAAATATTATAGTACATATATTCTCATGTGTTTGTGCTTTTCTATAGGATAGATTTCCGGCAGCATAACTGTACAGTTGAAAGATATGTATCTAGAAATATTTTTATAGATATGCCAAATTGCCCTCCAAAAAGATTATACCAATGTATACTTCCACTAACAGGGTATGATGATACATCTTTCCTCATACTCTTAGATAGACAAGTTTTTAATGGGGTCATGGGTGAACTAATTTATTTTTCTCATTTCATGTTGTATCTGCAGGAAACTCTATCAATATTGTCTTTACATATCTAGACAGCTTTAAGCATAAGGTCTGCATTCAGAAAAAGAGGGAATAATGTCAGCAGTATTATGAAGAAACTTCCCATATCCACTAAGAAAAGGACAATTCTTTAATAACTTTAATATAGTTTATAAGAACTTTTGCCCTCTGGTTTTACGTTATGGGTATTTTATTTTTCAAATTTTAATGTCTGCATTCTAGGGGATGCTATGATTTATGTTGTATATATGATTGCTACTATTGATCAGAGAATATAATGGAAATTCAGCAATGTGAAAATTTCCTGAATTATTAAAAAATAAGTGACCAGTTTGAAAAATGTTAACCTGAATTTTTAAGAAATCAAACTCCTTGCCTCTTAGGAGTTAGTTTACAGAGAGATGTACTTTTCCACGTCCATGTAAGCTGGGTCCCCTGAACATTTTAAACATTTACATTTTGGACATTCACCTTATACATTTGGAGTATTTAGTATAATTGATAATCAGTATTTCAAATGCCAGCTGTCCTTTGATAGTTCAGGAGAAAATAGTGATACTGTCTTTAAGTCCTTTTTTCTTTGAGACGGTCTCACTTTGTCACCCAGGCTTGGGTGCAATGGTGCCATCTCAGCTCACAGCATCCTCTGCCCCACCGGATTCAAGTCCTTCTCATGCCTCAGCCACTGAAGTAGCTGGGATTACAAGCGTGAACCATCATGCCCAGCTAATTTTTGTATTTTTAGTGAGATGGGGTTTTGCAATGTTGGCCAGGCTGGTCTCAAACTCTTGACTTAAAGTGATCCATTCACCTTGGCCTGCTGAAGTGCTAGGATTACAGGTGGTAATCTTCCTCCTCCTCCTCCCCTTCTTCTTCTTCTCTCCTTCTCCTGCTGCTGCTGCTTCTTCTTCTTCTTCTTCTTCTTCTTCTTCTTCTTCTTCTTCTTCTTCTTCTTCTTCTTCTTCTTCTTGTTCTAAATATTTTTTTAGAGATAGGGTCTCACTGTCTTGCCCAGGCTGGACTTGAAGCAATCCTTCTGCCCCAGCCTCCCAAGTAGCTGGGACTACAGATGTGTGCTGTCATGCCTGTCTCCCAAGTTCTTAATTTGTGGTAGGCAGAATAATGCCTCCCCCAGGAAAGCACATGTCCTAATGCCCAGAATCAGTGAATGTGGTACGTATGTGGCAAAGGAATATTAAGATAGAAGATCAAACAAAAGTTGCTAATTGGCTGACCCTAAGATTGGGAAATTATACCGGATACTCCATGTGGGCTCAGTGTAATCACAAGGGTCCTTAAAGGTGAAAGGGGGAGGCAGAAGACAAGTCAGAAAGAAAGAGATATGACAACAGCAGTGAGGTCAGAGTGATAGCATGTGAGGACTGGACCTACTGTTGTTGGTTTTGAAGCTGGAGAAGGGGACCATGAACCAAGGAATGTGAGCGACCTCTAGGAGCTGGAAAAGGCAAGGAAATACATCCTTTCCTAGAGCTTCCAGAAGAGAATGCAGGCCTGCCAACACCTTGATTTCCACCCAGTAAGACCCATTTTGGACCTCCAGAACTGTAAGATAATACATTTGTATTGTTTAAGATGCTATGTTTATGGTAATTTGTTATAGCAGCAAACAGAAAACTAATAAGATTTGAAATGTTCATACAATGTTACTGAGTAACCCAGTTTCCTCATTCGATACCATTGTGGCTGTTTGAATGTGAATATCTTACTAAGCTGATGAATCTATATTCTGTCCCAGAACTACAGCTGCCAATCCTTCTGATATTTATTTCTTCATCTATCCAAATCCAGTCAATTGAGAGCTTTTCTTCAGTGTCTAATGTGGCTTTAAACATTGGCAAGTCTGTGTAAACTGTACAAGGACACTAGATGTTAAATTCTTTTAAATTTACTTGCCAAGTGCCACTTGGTTCACGATGACTACGTTCTGTAAGGATGTTTCTTGGTCTCTTGTTAACATGGAAGCAAAGAATGTCATGTCATGTGTTGGTGAGAGAGACCTCCCTTTGTCTTTTTTCTGGGCGAAACTCCTTCTACTCCTATCATGTGACACTAATGAGTACTCGGTCTTCTCATGGCTATTGGTCTTGGCACTGCTGTTTGGCACAGGGATAGGCAATAATCCAGCTCTTTCCCGGTACTTCTGAACCTGGGTATGAGAGCGAGTGTTTCAGTCTCTCTCTGGCGGTGAAACAGTGAAACACCAGATGTAGGCAGCTAATTGGTGGCCCAGTTGAGAGAATAAAACTGAAGGGTCAAGAGAGAAAACTCACAGAGTTCGAGTTCTTGGCACCTGCTTTACTTGAGGCACAGCTGCATAGAAGCCCTTCCCAAAGTTTATTTTTATGAGCGAATAAGTTCTTTTTTAAAAAATAAATCAGTTTTAATTGTTCCCATGAATTTAATTCGCCCGCAAGGAAAATAATCTTGATTAATACATTTGGTAAAGGAGTGTTAGAGGTCTCTAATATTCAAGTTTGATTGCTCTTACTTGCAACCATGGGTTAGCAGTGTCCCTATCTCCTAAAAGTGCACCAAATAATTGATAAGTCACTGTTACACATTCACTAAATTGTATAAATTCTTTCTATACATCAATCTCATCCTGATGTCTTATATTCAGTAATTCTCAAAGACTGTTTTACAGAACCATATTTACTTAAAATGACCTATGAAAAAAATTAGATCACAAAGATAAAAGACTGGGAAATGCTGAATGCCATCTCTTGGAGTGCCATATATAGACAAACATATTAAAGGCTCTGAGAAGTCCAGTGTCAAATAAAATTAATCAGATAGTTGATAAAAGTAACAAATAGCTTTAAAAGTTCAACTTTGCTTATAATTAAGTAAGTGCAAATTTAGACAACACTATTTTCACCAATCAGATTGGCAAATATCAAAAAATATGTTACTACACAGTTTGGGGTAGGATATCAGGAAACAGGAATTTGCATGCATTATTGAAGGCAGTGTAAATTGCTATATTGTCTTTGGAGGACAACTGACACTATTTATAAAAGATAAAAATGCACACTGCACACACAGTTTGACACCCCCTCCCCATTCCACTTACAGATATCTTGCATTTGCACAAGGGTATTTATTTCAACTTTTTTTTTTTTCCTGGTAAAGGACTTGAAGTAACCTAAATGACCACCAATATTATACTGGTTGTATAAATTGTGATTAATCTATAACAGTGAAATGACTGGATAGTCATTTAAAAATGACTAGACAGAAATCAGGGTTTCTTAACAGTGCCATTTGGGGCCTAATAAATCTTTGTTGTGGGGGCTGTCCTGTGCATTGTAGGATATTTTGAAACATCCGTAAACTCTACCCATTATTTAAAGGGTATTTAGTGGGTAGGGAGTTTGGGATGCTGCTAAATTCTGCCCACTAGTTACCAGTAGCAACCTGCTCTGTCACCCTCCCAGTTGTGACAATTAAAAAATCTATAGACTAATTATCCCAGGTTGAGAACCACTAATATATTTTTTTGTTATATTTAATGTATCCAACTGAGAGAATCACTGATCTAAATGAACTGATATTTTCCCAAGATACATTTAGTGAACAAAGGAAGATGCAGAAGTATGTATAGTTTGCTACCTTTTTGTAATGTATTTATCCATATTTAGCTATACATTGAACTAAAATGTTTATATGAAGGATCTTCAAAAAGTTCTTGGAAAATGTGTATTATGAAAAAAACTGTGCATAGATTTAAAAGAATTTTGTACCAAAATTAACTTGCACTAACTCTTTATAACATGTCTGAACAGAATCTAGTTTGAGGCAGTAGGAAGGATACAACATTAGTTTGAATAGAACCCCTTTTAGAGCAACATGAATTCTGCTAAAATAGAAGCAAGAACAGACATGAAATTTAGGGTGAAGTTTGGGTGGAAGAATGGTGAAACCACTGATGTTTTATGAAAAGTTTATGGGAACAATGTTCCAAAAAAATTTGTAGTTTACAAATGGATAACTCATTTTAAGAAAAGACAAGATGATGTGCTAGATTAACAATGGCAGACCATCCACATCAATTTTTGAGAGAAAAATTAACCATCTTGTCCATGCTCTAATTGAAGAGGACCAATGAGTAACAGCAGAAATGATAGCCAACACCATACACATCTCAACTGGTTCCACTTACACAATTCTGAGAAATTACAGTTGAACAAATTTTCCCCTTCGTGAATGCTAAAACCATTGAGCCAGATCAACTGCAGACAAGAGCAGAGGTTCCGTGGAAATTTTAAACAAGTGGGATCAATATCCTGAAGCATTTCTTTGAAAAATTGTAGCAAGAGATGGAACATGGTTTCACCACTACAATCCTGAAGAGAAAGCATAATCAAAGCAATGGCTACCAAGAGGTGTAAGTGGTCCAGTCAAAGCAAAAAGGGACTGATTAAGAGCAAAGGTCATGGGAACAGCTTTTTGGGGATGCACAAGGCATTTTGCTGATCAACTTTCTGGAGGGCCAAAGAATGATAACATCTGCTTATTATGAGACTGTTTTGAGAAAGTTAGCCAAAGCTTTAGCAGAAAAATGCCTAGGAAAGCTTCACCAGAGAGTCCTTCTTCATCATGACAATGCTTCTGTTAGTTCCCCTCATCAAACAAGGGCAATTTTGTGAGGGTTTCCATGGAAAATCATTAAGCATCCACCTTACAGTCCTGATTTGGCTCCTTCTGACTTCTTTTTGTTTCCTAATCTAAAAAAAAAAAAAAAAAAAAAAAACACTATAAAAGGCATATAAAACTTTATATATATAGAAAGTTTTGTGTGTATATATATATATGAAACTACATGACATGGTTATTCCTAGGACTCTCAGTTCTCTAAAGATGAACTAAATGGTTGGAATCATCACTTACAAAAGTATCTAGACCTTGATAGAGCTTATTCTGTGAAATAAAGTTTACATTTTTATTTTTATCTTTTAATTTCATTTTTTTTCATAAACTTTTTAAGGTCTCTTTATGTATACATGCAATGGTCCTGGAAGGATATACAAGAAACTAGTAAGAATTGCTGATTCTTTGAAGAACTGGAGGATAGAAGCTGAAGTGAGCAGAAATCTTATCCTATGTTCTTCCCTACATTTTTTATCAAGTATATGCATTACTTTAGGAAAAAAGCCTAGAAACTGGTTTAACTTTGTTTAACCCAACAGCTCTTACATTATACAATCCCATAATTTTTTTTTCTGAATAACACCCAGAATGTACTTTGGGAAACATTTCCTCGGTTCACTTTCATTGTATCATCATTGAAGATTCAATAGTTTTCTTGCTTTAGTCTAGGAATGTACTAGTTTTAGGAGACTTTGCTCTGGAGATTACAGGTTAGCCCATCTTACAAACTTGACTGAAGCAGAACCACTGTAACTGAGTTCAATTTTGTCAAATAGCCAAAATTTTACTAGTCTTGCCTCCCTTCCAAAAAACTCTTCTGATACAAATAAAGTTGTTCTTTCCATACAGCCTTCACTTTAGTTGGCCTGCATTTCTTTTTTAACCTGACTTTTGGTTATTTTGTGTTTGTATTCCAATATTTTCTTGTATCCGTGCCAAACAAACTCTGCTGTTTAAGATGGGTGATGGTACTTTCTTATTATAATAACCATTTACTGAGATATACTAGTATTCTGTTAGTACTAGAACTATGTTATCTGTGTCTGGTACTGTTAAAGGCACACTTTGCATACATTAACTCTATTACTTATAATGGCCTTGCAAAGGAGATGAGATTATCCCGGTTTTACTGATGAGAAAGCTGAGTTTCCAAAAGTGACTTGCCCAAGATTACTCAGCTTTGAAGGGAAGGATTTGGATTCAAACCAACATCTGTCACACTCCAAAAAGCCTGTGCTTTTTCTGCTAAGTTCTGATTCCGTACTCTATTCTGCTGTCTTAGTTCTTCTGTTTCCTCAACAATTATTTTTCTGGTACTTTAAAATGCATCCCAAGTAATAATTTTTCAATTCTTCAAGGACTGTGCTAAAAGCAGTCACAGGATAATAAAAATGCTATTACTATGTCCCATAACAAAGCTGTGTTGTCAAGATTCAAGTTTTATCCCTATCATCTGCTATATTTTGAAACAAATTTGCAAAAGAACCCTGCCTGGTCTGAGCCTATTTTTATTGTAATTGCAGCTGAAGAGACACAACTGCCCAAACTGATTAAATTAAAATGCAGTTTAGACTTGAGAAAGTTGCATGGGGAAAGGAAGAAAATATACAATTTATCATATATGGGTTCTAAATATTCCAGCTGTGTAAGATACATTTGGGTGTCTGCAGTTATTTGCAAACTGAATTGTCTTTGTTCTTCAGGATAAGGAGGATTTATTCATCGCCACATTAACTAATCTCAACCAAATATTCGTTGTCCACCCCCAAATTTGTGTAACTTTTCAAAAGGCTGAGATACAAATGCCTTTTGTCTAGCAACTGAAGACTTCAACTGAACCTAATGTTAATAGTTTCCCCATCCAGTTACATATAACAAGATACACAGTCCATTTGGCTCTTGTTCCAGGCTGTGGGCATCATATGAGAAATTTTCAGAAATCAGTTTGGCGAAATTTCTTGTTTTTGAGATCTCTGAGGCAACCAGTTAAAAATCAGTAATGGCTAATTAGATTGTTTTCATTGTGTTTCTTTTAACTTTACTGTATCAGGCTTTTCGCTTAGCAGTTTTCAGCCTCCTAGTCCTCTTCTCAGGCTGCATAAATTAGTGGTTTCCAAAGTATCTTTGGGGGAAGCTAGTCCCAAGGGGTATTCTGCAATGAATGAGTTTTATAATCAAATAAATTTGGGAAATGCTACATTGTACAGTTCAATGTAGTTGCAATGTGCGAAAGCATAATAAGGGCTCTGAGAGGTGCAGTAGTAAAGACGTATGTTTAATTTGTTTTAATCAAATTTTTCTAAATTTTTTTAAAATCAAAGATCACCCTCTGTTTTTTTGTTTCTTTTTGTTTTCTTTTAAATTAACAACTGTGAAATCTCACAGTAAGTTTCACTTTGGAAAACACTGACCTATTCCATTGCAAGGTCAAGGGGACATTTTGTTCCCATAGCCCTATCTGTAGTGAGACACTGGCTAGTTTTGACAGGCAAACTCACCGAAACTCCAGACTTCAAGTGAGACTACTGGCACCGTGGTTGATGGATGTGTAGGCACTCGTGAAATGTTCACTGAGTAAATAATTTTTTCATTTAAGTTTTTTTAATTAAAACAATTCTTGATTTTTATTGCACATATTTAAAGTATATGACATGATATTTTGATATACATATGCGTAGTGAAATGATTACTATAGTCAAAGAGACTAACATATCCATCTCCTTACATACTTATCTTGTTTTTGGTGGTGGTGGTGGTAAAAGCACCTGAAATCTACTCTAAATTTCCAGTATGCAATACAATATTATTAACTCCAGTCTTCATGCTGTACATTAGAGCTGTAGACCTGTTTGTCCCACAGAGCTACAACTTTGACAATTATCTCCGCATTTCCCACTTTCTCTTTGGAATAGTTTTAAATTTACGGAAAAGCTATAAAGTTAGTACACAGCTCTTATATTACCACCCTCTGCTCTTCCAGTTTCCCCTATATTAGCATCTCATATTAGTAATAATTAAATTACTAATTAGTAATAATTAGTAATGGTAGATTTGTCACAATTAATCAATATTGATACATTTTTATTAACCAAGGTCAATGTTTTATTCGGATCTCCTTAGTGTTTACCTAATACCTTTTTCCTGTCCCAGGATCCCATCCAAGATCCCACATTACATTTCATCATCATGTCTCCTTAGACTCCTCTTGGCTGTGATCGTTTCTCAGACTTGCTTTGTTTTTGGTGGTCTTGACAGTTTTGAGGAGTACTGATTAGAATGATTTCTTTTCATTGTTTCCTTTTGCCCCTTTTGTTATTTGATTTGTGGCAGTTAGTCACTGACAATAAACCACTGGGATATCCTTCTCAGATTGTGAGTAGACTTGCAAATGTGAAATGTAGAACCTCTGAATCGGGAGAGCCAAAAGCATAAGCCAATACTAAATGGACCAGAGTGTAGACAGCGTTACAAGTGCTTTACTCTTTTTGTTTGTTGGCTTGTTTTGTTTGTTTGTTTGTTTTTGGAGACAGGATCTCACTCTGTCGCCCAGGCTAGAGTGCAGTGGCGTGATCTCGGCTACTGCAACCTCCACCTCCTGGGTTCAAGCAATTCTCATGCCTCAGCCTCCCAAGTAGCTGGCATTACAGGCACGTACCACCATGCCTAGCTAATTTTTATTTTTTTTTTTTTGTATTTTTAGTAGAGACAGAGTTTCACCATGTTGGCCAGACTGGTCTTGAGCTCCTGGCCTCAAGTGATCTGCTCACCTCAGGCTCCCAAAATGCTGGGATTACAGGTGTGAGCCACTGTGCCTGGCTTTACTCTTCTTTTTGTTTGTACTGCTTTGCTTTTTGCTTCTATGATTTTTCTCTTTTATCTCGGGAAATGAGATTTTTCTTCCCCCCGTGAGTCCTGTTTGGATTCAGTCTCCCCTGTGTATCAAAGCCCAATGGGACTTGACTTTGGCAAACACTTGTGCTCTTGGCGTCTTCATCTCTGCTGTCTTAAAATGGAGAAATGCTTTGCTAGGCTTATTCTGGTCTTTTAGCAATCCCTATTTCTGAGCTTTGAAATCTTGCTATGAGGTCCTTAGGTACCAAGGTTTTGCGGTTCTTCTCTGGTATTAACATCACAAGGGCTTGTCTTTCTATTAATCAAATAAGACATGTTAATCAAGTGAAGATGCAGGCTTTTAAAAATCTTTAAATAATGTCCTTGTCTTTTTTCTACCAGGGCTGTCCTTGTTGATTTTTACAGTCTTTCAACATTACAATTGTAATGCTAAAAGAATTGCTGTTTCCTTCTTTTTTAAGGGATTCAATGACTTCTTTTAGATAATTCTAGCTCTGTAGCGTTGTTTGCCAGGACAGTCAAATCTTGCCAAGGTTTTGAGTTCATCCCTGTCAACTGGTTAGTTCCTAAGCTGAGTAAATATTAAACTTTTTCAACAATAGTTGCTTGATCAATCCTCTTCCCTAGCTGGCGTTATTGCCTCTTGCTGCCATCTTGTCAAAACTGTTAAAGCTTTCTTGAGGAGGAGATGATGTGCTTATGTCAGTTGCAGAAAAAGCAGGAGTATTTATAAATTTCTGTTAAATGTTTCCCTTTCTGGCTTTTGATGGATTCTCTTGTCTGGAACAAACTTCTTTATGACTTTGCTTAGCCTTAGCCTTTTCACTGCCTCCCTTGTTCTCTTCTTTGGCTCTTTTTTTTTTTTTTTTTTTGGAGACTGAATCTCCTCTGTTGCTCAGGCTATAGTGCAGTGACACAATCTTGGCTCACTGCAACCTCTGCCTCCCAGGTTCAAGCTATTCTCCTGACTCAGCCTCCTGAATAGCTGGGATTACAGCACTCGCCACCATGCCCAGCTAATGTATTTTTAGTAGAGACGGGGTTTCACCATGTTATCGAGACTGGTCTTGAACTCCTGACCTCAAGTGATCCTCCTGCCTCAGCCTCCCAAAGTGTTGGGATCACAGGCGTGAGCCACTGTGCCCAGCCTTCTTTGGCTCTTTCTTTCCCCCTCCTCGCCTGGTTCCACCTTCTCCTTACTTGCTCTTCCATGCTGGGATAAGGTGTGATTACATCAAATAAAATGAAAGTGTGGAGACCACTGTGCACCTGCAAACTTTCTAGGGAGTATTGGCAGTTTGTTAATTAAAAGAATTTCCAACCTGGGACTACATTTGGGAATAGAGTGAAGAAGGGGAAGGGCAGGGGTTTGGTTGAGTATTTCTTTTTTTTTTTTTTAAGATGGAGTCTCACTCTGTCACCCAGGCTGGAGTGCAGTGGCACTATCTCAGCTCACTGCAACCTCCTCCTCCCAGGTTCAAGCAATTCTGCTGCCTCAGATTCCTGAGTAGCTGGGATTACAGGCGCCTGCCACCACGCCCCACTAATTTTTTGTATTTTTAGTAGAGACGGGGTTTCACTGTGTTAGCCAGGATTGTCTCAATCTCCTGACCTCGTGATCTGCCCGTCTCAGCCTCCCAAAGTGCTGGGATTACAGGCATGAGCCACCACGCCTAGCCTGGTTGAGTATTTCTAAGTGATGAGGCTTCTGATTTGATTTGCTTATACCAGGAGCTGGCAAACTTATTCCGTGAAGGGCCAGATGGGAACTATTTTAGGCTGGCGGGCCATACGGTCTGTTGCAACTACTCAGCATGGCCATTGTAACAGGAAAGCAGCCATAGACACTATGTAAATAAATGAGCACAGTTGTGTTCCAGTAAAACTTTATTTATGGACACTGAAGTTTGAATTTCATACAGTTTTTTGTGTGTCATGAAATAATATTCTTCCTTTGATTTTTTTCAAAAATGTAAATGCCAGTCTTACTTCATGAATCACACAAAACCGGGGGAGGGATGAACGTGGCCTGTAGGTTCTAGTTTGTGGACCCCTGGCCTGTGCCAAGAGTTCAAGATCCTTCTTATACCAACCAATCAACCAACTACCAAACTAACAACAAACAACCCATGCAGCAGGGTTAAAGTGGTTAAAGGACTTCAGGGAGGGTGTCTTATGGAGGATTTTGTCCCTTGGGTAGATAAAGATTCCCTCTCCAGACAGAGGGAACCCTGGCATGAAGGGATAGAGCTGTGCCACATGCCCTGGGTCTGGTAAGGCTAGAGGGGGTCAGATGGGGCCACTGACAGAGGAACACAGCACCTCATGGGCCCCCTCCTATTAAGAACACTACCTGTGGCCAGGCACAGTGGCTCACGCCTGTGATCCCAACACTGTGGGAGGCCGAGGGGTGCAGATCATGAGGTCAGGAGTTCAAGATCAGTCTGGCCAACATGATGAAACCCTCTGTCTACTGAAAATACAAAAAAGAGCTGTGTATGGTGGCACACGCCTGTAGTCCCAGCTACTCAGGAGGTTGAGGCAGGAGGATCGCTTGAATCTGGGAGGCGGAGGTTGCAGTGAGTCAAGACCAAGCTATCGCACTCCAGCCTGAGTGATGGAGTGAGATTCTGTCTCTAAAATAAAAATAAATAAATTAAAACACTACCTTTTATAAAGCATTCACTGTGTGCCAGCTACTTTCCTTGAAATTTCTGATTTACTCTTCACTCTCTTATCCAGTAAGTGTTATTGTCCATCTATAAGGGATACAGAGCTATTGAATACCTTGCCAGAGTCACATAGCTGGTAAGTGGTAGAACTAGGATTTGAACCCTGGCCTAGCATACCCCTAGTTGCCTTCCTTTCCCTGCTCCATATTGCCATTTCTAGGACAGATCACAGAAAATCAAGGCAGTTACTGTCTCCATAATCTCATTCTGCCAGGACCACCCAAAAGTAAGCTTCACCATTCCAAATAGGAAACAGCTTTTGAAAGTTGCCCAGTACGTGTAA
This sequence comes from Theropithecus gelada, assembly GCF_003255815.1. Lineage (NCBI taxonomy): Eukaryota > Metazoa > Chordata > Mammalia > Primates > Cercopithecidae > Theropithecus > Theropithecus gelada. Next base: position 102,688,748 of record NC_037676.1, read on the forward strand.
GGATCAGCAAGCCTTCTAAGCTGCTGACTTCTTTCATGTGTTACTTTAAGGCAGGAGGCAAAAGACATAGAATGGGAAAGAGCACTTGAGCTTGACTCCTGGTTCCTGTTCACCACCTGTGTGACCGTGACCTTGCGTGATGCACTTAACTCCATGAGCCTGTTTCCTCATCTGAAAAATTAAGAATAAGAGTAACTGCCCAGCTGTGTTGTGAGAAGTGAATGAAATGTGGGTGCAAGCCACCTGCATGGTGCTTGTCACAAAGGAGGTACTCAATCAATGCTGACACCCTTCAAGCAGCATTGTTTTCTCATTCACGCTATTAGCATCTGTCGAGTGGCTACTATGTGCCAGGCACTTTGAGATAAACAGATGAGTCAGACACAGTTCCTGCCTCCAAGGAGCCGACAGTCTAGCAGAGTAACAGGCATATATACAACTAAGCTTCACGAAGTGCCACAGGAATATGTGGGGGTCGCAGTGAAAGCACAGAGGAAGGACCGGCTATTTCTAAGTGGACGGATGACAGGCACAGAATAGGCTTCAGTGAGGAGGACACAGTGTTTATAATATCTAGGTACCTCAAGCTGATCCTGTGCAATTTCTGTGGCTGATCACTCACCACCATAAATCTTGTCTCATGGAAAAAAACAAAGAGCAAAACAAAAAAAACTTTTCCTAAAAGCACCTAAAAAATTCTATGAAAATTTTGGAAAGCAAAACAGGAAACCCAGTTATAGGCAAGGGCAAACACTCCTTGCTTCTCAAGTCTCTTGTGCTTGTTGCAGGCAATGTTTCCTGCCAGGATGTTGATCAAAGAGAGGAACAGCCTGATCGAGAGTCATTTGTTCCTCATGAGTTTCTTTAAAAAGAATCTGATTTCATTTTTTGCACATTCTCTGTGGCTTTAGGAAACACCTCCTATAAAAATAGAAATACTCAAAAGAGGTTCGGGAAGAAGTGATTCCTTCTGGGTCTAAACTGTCCATATGTGACATTGGCATACTGCCTTGAGTTTGCAGAGTAGATAACACATTACAGTGCAAGTGTGCTGGGGGCAGGCTGCCTGGGTTTGAGTTCTGGTTCCACCGTTTACTGGTTATGTGACCTTGTGGTTTTTGGGAGAGATGAGATGACACATGTAAAGTGATTACCATGTATCATGATAATCCGGCCCAAGAAATGTTAACATTTTCTTGTCAGTTCTAGTTTGGAGAGACTGTCTTGGATCCCCCCATCCCAACCCACAGAATTCTGCAGTTGAGTGGAAAGGTCAGGAAGAAGGGGTCAGGCATGGTGCCACCTCAGGCTAAGTTCATAGAAGGAGGCTTTGTAATATAACTCAAAATCAAAAAGAAGAGGGAAACTTTTATAGGGTAGTAGGTATAGGTCACCCAAAGTTAGGTTAACAGGAAAGACATGTGACCTGGTGAGTGCTAATGGCAGACAGCTGATCAGAAAAATGACATCTTCAGTGAAAGCCACTAGAGGAAAGGAAATACCATGGAGATGGCCCAGTTAGAGAAGCAGTAATGTTGACTCCTGGGTGGATTCCCCCTCCCAGGGGAGAGCTACAGACATCCTCTGAGTCAAAGATGAGTAAAGCCCGGGCAGTGTGATGGGTGGGGAAACAAAGCAAATACAACCTTTCACAGATTTATTTATTTACTTATTTATTTATTTTATTTCATTTTTTGTAAGACACGGGGTCTTGCTCTGTCACCTGGGTTGGAGTGCCGTGGCATGATCATAGCTCATTGAAGACTCAGCCTCCCAGTGATCCTCCCACCTCAGCCTCCTAAGTAGCTGCAAATACAAGCACTAGCTACCATGCCTGGCTAATGAGGTGGATCTTAAAAAATGTAGAGAACATTGACAGGCAGAAGTGGGGACAGCCTCCTTTTAAAGGAGAAAGGCAGTCCCAGCCAAGCAGAGGGAGTAGTAGAGAGAAGGCTGGAGAGGCAGGGTGGGTGCAGCTCATGGAGACCTTCTATACCAGGCCAAGGAAGTGTCACTTGGTTTGAGGGAAATGGGAAGGCATTGAAGATTCTCAAACATGGGTGGCAGGGTGTGGGTGACATGATTCAGCTGGGACTTTCAGAGATCATTTATCAGCTACACGTGGGACAAATTGTGAGGAAGAAAGAATGAGTAAGGAGAAGTTACAAAAACATTTTTAATAGGGTAGGTGAGAGATCATACTATATAATAGAATTTTATTTTTTTGTATTACTGAGGATGAGCTTATCTGCAAGTAATGGAAAACATCCCAAAGAGAAGCCTACACAAAATATGGCATTATTTCTATCTCATGTTAAGGACTGGTGTGGCAGCTTTGCCAGGTCCCCCACCCTACCACCCCACCACCATCCTTAGGACAACCTGCTTTCCCGTGGCCCAGGATGGCCATATCAGTAAGATGGAGGAGGGCAAAGAGCAGACACATGGTATCTTTAAAGGAAGGTTCCCAGAAACTTCCACGTGATACTTCTGCCCCCATCTCATTAGTCAGAAGGTAGCAACAGTTCAGGCGCGGTGGCTCACGCCTGTAATCCCAGCAGTTTGGGAGGCCAAGGCAGGCGGATCACTTGAGGTCAGGAGTTTGAGACCAGCTTAGCCAATATGGTGAAACCCTGTCTCTACTAAAAATACAAAAATTAGCTGGGCATGGTGGTACACACCTGTAATTCCAGCTACTCGGGAGGCTGAGACATGAGAATTGCTTGAACCCAGGAGGTGGAGGTTGCAGTGAGCCAAGATTGTGCCACTGCACTTCAGCCTGGGCAGCAGAGCGAGACTCTGTCTCAAAAAAAAAAAAAAAAAGTTAGCAACAAGGCCACACCTAGTTAGCAAGGGAAGCTGGAAAATGAGATTTGCTGTCTGGATTTCCATATTCCCAGCTGATAAACAAGGGATTCTGTTATGAGGGAGAAAGGAAGAATGGATATAAGGGATTTACTGGCATTTTCTGCCATAATGTTATAAAAATCAAAGAGACAAAGATAAGAGATGATAACTTCATAATCACTGAAAATTATTCTTTGGATCTTAATAAAAATAAAATTTTAAGTGAAGGTTCCTTCCTATAATCTTGCCTTAAAGCTGATTACCCTTGAGACAAAATAATCCCTCACTCCCAGATAACACTGGATTTGACTTAAGTGGCCAAGGCTATCCAAGGCGGTGAGAGGGTCAGTTTGTCCAGGTCTTCATGACCCTGCCTTAGTAACCCTCTCTGAGTTGTTTTAATAGGAAAGTAAATTCCATTATCATCAAACATTGCTAAATTCAGGGAATTGTAAACCAACAATGTGTAAGCATTGTAAAAGGTCTGTCCTTAACAGAAGTCCAGCTTTGCAGTAATGGCCATACTCCATTTCCTTGGCTCTGAAGTCAAGCAGCCAGCTTCCTTGGTGCACATCTCATCATAGACAGCCTGGTGCATCTCTCTCCTCTACTTTCTTCCCTGCCCACCACTGCCTGCAGAATCTTCTTAAGGCACAATTGACAACATCTGACTGTGCTCCACATGTTCTCACGGCTCTCAAATGCTCACTACCTTAAAACAACTCCTTTGCCTGGCCTCCCAGATCCTCCAAAATCTTACCCACCCTCCCAGTTCAACCAGATGTTCCTCTGAGATATGGTGATTGCATTCTGGTATTTTGGGGAAAATGGGAAAAAAGGCATTTTTTACTCTTCCTCCTTCCCTCTGTGCCCTTTGCCTCTTGTTGCTGTCGCTGGTTGATTGGCGGTCCATTCACTTAAGTGACATATGGAGTTTTGTGCTTAAAACAGAGACGGATTTCCAACTGGAATGCTAAGAACCCCAGAGAAGAAACACACCTGTGTTTAAATGTATGAAATTATATGTATAATGATAAGTATATACTCACTACTAGCATGAGGAAATAAATCAATGTCCCAACCAGAAAAAATTAAATATTTTAAGTATAAACAAACCATTATTTCTTTCTTAACTTTATTAAAGATAAAGCTATCTTGATTCTGTCTTATGCCAATTGATTCTCACTTATTTTAATCCAGAAAGGCTTTGGAATTTGATTGTCCTTAACACTGCTCTTCCATTGCTGTTATGATTCATACGCCACTCATTCATTTATTCAACAAATACTTATTCAGGGTCACTTATGGTTGCTGAAGATATGTAAGAAAATATTCCAGTTTTCATGGCATTTACATTCTAGAGCAGTGGGTCTTCTCCACAGACTATTTTGTCCCCTCTGGGGGCTAGGGGGAAATGTGGCAATTTCTGGAGACAGTTTTGATTTTCATGAGTTGGGGAGGGGGATTACTGTCATCCAGATGGTAGAGTCCCGTGATGCTGTCAGTGTAGCCTCACTTTTCCACACTCCATACTGGAGTACTGTATCCCCACCCTCACACCTCAGAACTTGATATGAGCTGCTACTGTCCTTCTTTACTGGGTTCACAGTTAAGATGATTGTCACATGATAGGCACCAGGACACCAAGTGTCTATTCCACCTGTTCTTCCAGACCATCCACTTCCCCAAGGGCCTCTCTGTTCCTTCTCCTGTCACTTGGTGGCTGGGGACACTGGCCTTAGTTAGTGTCTGTTCTGCTCTGTAACTCAGCACCAAGTGGCCAGACATCTCCATTATGGTGTAGCCTCTCCGTTGTCCTCTTATGTCTTCTTATGTGCACCCTCTGTCCACACGGGGCCCTGCTACCCAACTTGAATCTCTATCAGACCCATATCCTGTTGCTGGCCCCTACTCCTGCTCCCCTTTGTCCTGCTTTAGACAGAAATCCAGGAATGACCCTGATTCTGCCCATTAGTCTCACTACCTCTTTCCCATATGACTCGACAGCCTACCCCTGGGAGGAAGCAGACTTCCAAGCAAGGCCCTTCCTCTGGGGACCGCAACTCAGGTTCTGGTTTCTCAGCTCCTCTTAGCTTCTTGCTCATTCCTGCCCCCCACCCCGGCCCTTACACTTAAAATGTGTTTTAGGTCTTCAAGCTTAATCTATAAACCTGGTTATTTTATTTGTAAATATAGTGATTTTTATATAAAAATGAGAACAATTGCTTTTCTTGTTTGATTAATGTTCAATTAACTTACAAACTTAAAAACATTAAATTTCTTCAAACTGACCATCTTTATACATGCAAAAAGATTTCCTAAAATATTTTTAATTATCTTTACAAACTTAATAACTTTGACTTTCTCAAACACTTCAAATGCCTGATGGGGCAACATTTACAAACCAAGCAAGAAAAATCTTTCAATATCTCAATTAAGTCGTGTAATAATACTAGTTTATACATGTACTAAATTAGATTCTTCTGAATATTCAAACACTTTTAAAGAACATATTCAATTATTTTGCAGCTTTCAAGTGAAAATTACAAACTGAGTATTAGTTTATCATTCCAAAATAAAATTGTAAGGCTAATACGTCAGAGTTTCTTAATCATTTTAAGCTTCTTAAATAACAAAAACAAGCTGATTGCAATGATTACAGAACTTACTCCTAAAGCTTAACAAAAAATATTGATACTATGAGTTTGATTGGCTTCAATATTCCTTTTCTACACCTTTTCCACTGAAACAAAGTTATTTTTACCAGTCAAGGGGAGCAAGAAGGTATTTCATGCAGGCTAGAGTTATTTATATAAGTGAGATACTGATGATCGGTTAGATTGTAAAACTGGGAGTTTTTCCAGGATGGTTTTATCTGAGCAACAGATTAAACACACTGAACTTCCTTTTATAGTTGGCTTGGTTCTGCCTACTGTGTCACCAGGGAAGGAGTGTGCTATGTGTCCCCAGAGCATTTTTCAAATTTCACCCTTATCCTACTTTTATCGTAACCTCTTTCACAATTTAACACATGATTTGAGTAGATAGAATTCTGCAGACTACCTTGGGGTGTAGTCCATCTTTTTGTTAATTGAATTTTTTCTCCCTCTTCAGGTTGTAAAATTCTTTTTCTTTTGCCTTCTTATCTTTTTCATTGTTGCAGAGACTGACTAAGTCTTCATCAAATCTATTTTTCTCTGCTTCTTGGGCACAGAGCTAGACTCCATTTCCCAGCTTCCCTGGCAGTGAGTGTGGCCACGTGACCAAATTTGGGCCAATGAAATATGAGTGGCCTGACCCCTATCCTTTTTTGCACGCTTGAGACAGGGCAGCAGGGCAATCTTGGAAGCTCCCTATTGAAGATGGTGGAGCCACAATTTGAAAGGAGTCTGGGTTGGAGGAGAGCTACAGGCTGATCAGGAACACCTATCTTGGATTTGACCTGAGTGAAAAATAAACTGCAATCATGATTTTAAAACACATATATTTTTGGGAATTTTTTTGTTTATCTTGTGAAAATGCTCATTAACCTCTATTGTCATAATAAAAATCCTTAAAGTTGGTACTAAAAACAAATGCAATTTTGAAAATTCATATGATGTTAGTTACTACTGCATATCCTGAGTTAATGCTAGAAAACATCAAGTGAAGCAGAGGGTGCATTATGGCACAGAGTCACTCTTGGATGTTGCATACAAATCTGACCAAATTAACTCAATCTTTTTTAATAGGAACTAATGTCATGAGACTTGTGTACCTTTTTAAATAAATTTTTTAAAAAGCAACCAAGAAAACAAAAATAAGCAGCCCATTGACAATTAAATCACCTACAATATTCATGAGATTAAAATAAACCTGTTGCTCAGTTATAAATATTTGGGCTCCCATGATTAGACAGAAATTTTTCCCCAAGGGTCCTAATAAACAGGAAACTATGTGATACAATAGACTCATATCCTTAATAGACAAAACAATGTCAACTACCCAGACTCTCCTAAAGAAACCACATACACATGTTCAAGGGAGTAATTAAAAAATTTTTAAAACATAGATTTCTTTTTTCTTCTAAAAAGTATACTTTTCTTTAAAATGGTAAGGGTATATTAGTGTGACGAAGAGCAATAATAAGGCCTCCATTTTTTTTTCTAGTCTGGTTATTTCACACTCTGCTTTTGGCATTTGAGGTTGCTAAGGTTATGGGTTTTTAAAAGTATTGTCTTTATGCACAAACGGGCCTGTCATCAAACAGCTCTGGACCCTATGCAGTCAGAGTTTCCCTTTCCTTCTCCCACACCAACTAATTCTGCCATGTGTGGGTTGCAAGCGCACCAGGCAACAATTTAATCTAAATGAAGTGATCACACATTAGATTTTGAAAGTGAAACTTATAAATATATTTCTTTCAAAATGAATTTTGTAAATCTTTTCTCTCCAAATTTAAAACTTAAACCTCTACTAAGTTTCCATGAAAAGAACCCGTGGGAACTTAGTAGAGGTTTAAATTTTAAACTTGGAGGGAAAAGAGTTATAAAATTCATTTTGAAAGAAATATATTTATGAGTAAGTTTCATTTTCAAAACCTAATGGCACATGCCTGTAATCCCAGCTACTTGGGAGACTGAGGCAGGAGAATTGCTTGAACCTGGGAGGTGGAGGTTGCAGTGAGCCAAGATCACGCCACTGCACTCCAACCTGGGAGACAGAGTGAGACTCCATCTCAGGAAAAAAAAAAAAAAAATGGGAACAATAAATACAGACTTTAGGCAGTGCTGAAATATACGGGAGAGAGACAAACAGGACGTAGTGGATATTTAGGTAGACGTATTAGAGTAAATACTAGTAAAGCAAAGTTCTTTCCATGAATTATATCTGTTAGCAAAACTCTGACTAAAAGTAAATTCCACAAATAGGGGTTTATGTTTCTCAAATAACATGAAGGTTAAAAGTACAACAATGGTACTGATTCATCAGCTCAGTGATGTGATGCCAGGGCTAGCAATTTGACAGTTCTCTTGGCCTTTCCTTATCATAACAAGATGACTGCCTCAAGAAGGCAGCTGTGGCTCCAGGCATCACACCACTTTCAAGGAAGGAAGAGGAGAAAAAGGGGGTCACACTGGGAATATTTCCCCCTTTTATTAGAAAAGCAAAAACTTTCTACATGTAACTAGGTCATAAGTTTTTCCTAGCTGCAAGGGAGGCTGAAAAAAGCATTTTAGAATTGGAGGTAGGCAAGTGACAATGAGAAGGTGTATCAGACCAACAACAGTGGGTGCCGCTGAGTGCATGGCTGGCAGTACTCATGCCTTATTGATCTCATTATAATGAATTCTTGAAGCCAGATAATGCTACACAACACAGCATGCTTTCTCAGTCCACGTTCATGTAAGAATCATGTAGAACTTCATGTTTTAGAGAAAAATAATGTTGAACATTCCAATTAATTATGTCTTCCCTTCAAGTAGTGACTATCCTTCAGGCCATCTCCTTCCTCCCTACCTCAAACACTCAAATATTCACAATTAAATTCTACTTAAACTCTCTAAGAAAACCCACCAAATTACCCATGAACTTGGATGAGCGAAATCCTCCCGGTTGCTGAACATCATATCTATTCCAAAGAAGAATATTCAAAGTCAGCTAGCGAAGAAATTGTAGAAACTAACACATATAAAAAAGAAAATTGATCAGGCACATTGTCTCACTCCCGTAATTCCAATGCTGGTGGAGGCCAATGTGGGAGGATCACTTGAGGCCAGGAGTTCCAGACCAGCCTGGGCAACATAATGGGATCCTGTCCCTATGAACGCTTTTTTGAAAAACCAAAACTTAGCTGTGCATGGTGACATGCCCTGGTAGTCCTAGCTACTTGGGAGGCTGAGGTGAGAGGGTCACTTGAGCCCAAGACTTTGAGGTTAGAGTGAGCTATGATTGTGCCACAGCACTCCAGCCTGGGTGACAGAGAGAGACTCCATCTCTTAAAAAAAAAAAAAAAAAAAGCAAGAAATAAAATTACACAAAAATTTTGAATGCCCAGTGTAACTTCCTAAAAGAGATTTGTGCTTTCAAACATGAAGTGATCTTTCTTACCCCTTTATACTGTGATAAATCATAGTATATCTAGAATGAGTCCATCTGGATCACTGGTTTACCCATTATAGAGCCTCCATATTTGGGGACATTTTATAAAACAAGGAAAGCACAGCAACTTCCTGCTGAAATAGAGCAGTGGCCTGCCCTCCCGACATGACCCACCGCCAAGCTTCCCCAGGCTCTGCAGCAAAGCAGCACATTATATTTAGCCATAGCTTAAATGGGTCTGGTTCACCGCTGATTCCAAGCGGCATGTGCAACAGGGTATGCTCCAAAGTGAACCATGCTTCAGAAAAGTGGGTTTTGGTTATCACAGGCTACATTCAGTTGCAGTTAGAAGAATGTCTAGCAGAATTTCTCCTCTGTGATGCATGTTTATATTTAAGCAAAAGCACCAGTTACAGAGTGGCCACTGGCACCATGACACCTCTGCGTTACATCACTACTAAAGACCTGACCGGGGGTCATAGTATCCCAGTTGAGTTTGAAAGCAGGGCCCCCTGTTATGGGGTCTCTCACACTAAAGAGGGAAAAGGAAGCCTGTACAGGTGCAAAACATTTGGGCCACGTGATGAGTTGTGTACAATGAAGCCTCCTAGACCTGTGTGCTCCCCAGCTCAGATATGCCAAAGCTCTACTTCCAGGAGGAAACCTTCGGAGGGAAAGACTCTTATCTCTCAGCCTGGAATCTACTTTAAAAAGCCCACATATGTCACCATAAAAGGGGATGAGGTACTGATATATGCTACAATGTGGATGAATGTTGAAAACACTATGCTAATTGACAGAAGCCAGACACACAAGGTCATGTTATTGTATGATTCCATTTGTATGAAATGTCCTCAGTAAGCATATTGAAACAGAAAGTGGACTAGTGGCTGCCAGGAGCTGGAGGAAGGTGAGAATGGAGAATAACTGCTAATAGCCATGGGCTCCTTTTTTTTTTTCTTAATACTTGGTGTACTTTGAATGTTTACATTTAACAAATGAAAAGTACTAGCACAAATGATTCAATAATATGCTGCTATTTACAAGGTACCTACAGGGATTCCCTTCCCATTTTTTTTCATTGTTGTATTTACCAAAATTATTTTTATTGTGGTAAAATATACATAACATACAATTTACTAACTTAACCATTTAAGTATATACTTCAGTGGTATTAAATACCTTTATAATGTATGTAGCCATCTCCACCTGCCATCTCCGTGTCTCTTTTCTTCTTAGACATTGAGATTCTGTGTCCATTAAACAGTAACTCCCAATTCTTCCTTCCCCACAGCCCCTGGCAACAGCAATTCAACTTTCTATCTCACTGACTTTGCCAACTCTCCTCATATGAGGAGAGTCCTACAGTGTATATCTATCTTTTTATGGCTGGCTTACTTCACTTAGCATACTGGTTTCTTTTTGGGGTGAAGAAAATGTTCTGGAATTAGAAAGTGGTAATAGTTGTACAATAGAGTGAATGTTCTAAAACCCACTGAAGTGTACACTTTAACGTGGTAGATTTTACGCTTTGTGACATATCTCTCAATAAAAATGCTTTCAAAACTCTCGCATATGGGAGGATAATCATTGAAAAATGAATAATAAATATACAAATCCACAAATGAGATAGATTAGCATATATTTAGCGAAGCTGAATAGGGTGGTAGAAAAAGTAGCGGACTGGAAACAGGAACCTAATGACTTACAAGTCACTTTAGCCTCTCCTGCCTCATTACAGAAACCGGAAGGTAACCTAAGAGTTTCTGTAAAGAAACACTAAGTTTCCATGTTCACAAAGAAGGAAATAACAGACACTGGGATTTCCTTGAGGGTGGAGGGTAGAAGGAGGGAGACGAGCAGAAAAAATAACTATTGGGTATGAGGCTTAGTACCTGGGTGACAAAATAATCTGTACAACAAACCTCCATGACATGAGTTTACCTATGTAACAAGCCCGCACATGTACCCCATACCTAGAATAAAAGTTAAAAGATAAAAAAGAAACACCAAGTTTCTTTCCACTTTCTGTATCTAACGATTTCAATATTTCCCTCTAGGGCCTCCGCTCCCCTACCCGCAACGCCATGCTAGCTGATCTTGGACCTGCGACCCTTGCCTTCATCTGTGCCAAGACCCACACAAACAGTGATGAAGCATCACAGCCGGAGGTGGGAGAGCCTCTACCAGGACAGTGCTAGCATTGGAACTGGTGCTCCTTTAAGCGTCTACTGCAGTGGAAACTTGGTCTGTACCCAGAAAGGCCCAAGACATTGCTTCTTGAGGGCATACAGCTTTTAATGACCATTGGACAAATGTTACATTATTTAGCGTTGAGACAAATGGAAATCCGTCAGCCTCTGTAAGGGGGTGAAAGTGGCTGACAGTCTTGCTTATAATCTTCAACTTATTTGGGTAAACTACCTACTAATGTTTTACAGCTTTAACTTTATCTTACTAGAAGTCTAAAGGGTTTTTGGTTATAAGTGGAAACATGTAGAACGTCTAAAAAAAAAACAAGGGGAAATAAGAATTTATTTTTCACTCGTAGATTGTGTGTGTGTGTGTGTGTGTGTGTGTGTGTGTGTGTTTTATTTTGTACTTTCTTCCACTTGAGTACTGCATTAGTGATCTTTACATGGGTCCAACATAAAAAAGTCCCAAACAATAAGAAGGTATTAAATACTTTCGTAACATTGTGTAGCCATCTCTACTATCCATCCCCGTATCTCCTTTCTTCTTATAAAATTAAAACTCTGTACCCATTAAACAATAACTCCCCATTCTTCCCTCCCCCAGCCCCTGGCAACCACAATTCAGCTTTCTTTCCCACTGATTTTGACTTCTTTAGACCAAAAGTCTGGAGAACTGGGCTTTAGATTTGCATTCACATGGGCTCTTTAATTTGTCTGTTATGTAATTCATTTGCTCATTGTTAGAAAAATTTACCATTCAGAGGCCTTTGTGAATATGTAAGAATATACTTGAAACAGAGCAAGCAACAAAGGAAAGTATGCTTAATACCCATCTGGCTATTATTCTCATTATTCACATTATTTTTTAAAGACTCTTCAAACCTCCAAAAAAATCCTCAAGGGCTTCCTGTTGCCTACACAACAAAGCCCAGACTCGTTGGCATGCTATTCAGGACCGTCAAGAATGAGGCTCCAGCGCAGGTGTGGGGGCTCACACCTGTAATTCCAACACTTTGGGAGGCTGAGGTTGGAGGATTGCTTGAGGCCAGGAGTTCAAGACCAGCCTGGGCAACATAGTGAAACCCTGGCTCTACAAAAATTTTTTAAAAATTAGCTAGGCGTGGAGGCATGCACCTGTAGTCCCAGCTGCTCGGGAGGCTGAGGTGGGAGGATCACTGAAGCCCCACAGGTTGAGGCTGCAGTGAGCCATGATCATGCCACTGTGCTACAGACTGGGCTACAGAACGAAATTTTGTCTCAAAAAAATAAGACTCCACTAGCCCCTATTGTGTCTCTGTGTAAGTTAGAAAAGACGCCCCCTCCTCTGGGTAGTTGGAGCATGGCTGATGAGTTGATGGAGGGTTGAGTTTCATTCCCCCACAGCCCGTGTGGCAGGATTCCTTAGAGCCAGGTACAAACTGTAGTTGAGATGGTCCCAAACCTGCTTTCTGGTCTTGCCTTCTGCTGTGTCCTTCTACCACTCTTCTGTGTACATGCTAGGGTTTTCCTACTTCTAGGACTTTCCTTACACTTGGAGCATCCTCCTACATTCTCCATCAAATTCCTTTTCATTCTTCAAGGTTCACTTAAACCTTCTCTCCAAAGCCTAATCATCCCTGCAGCCACATGTCCCCTAGCATGATGTTCATCCCACTTTTAAATGGTCATATTCTGGTTTGTACTATAGGACGTTTGCACGTCTTTCTTTCTTTCTCACCAGATTATGAAGTCAGTGGTTTGAATATTTACATTTAATTCACATCTCTAATCCTTACAAGGCCTAATAGAGAGGTGGCCCATAGTAGGTGCTTCATGTGTGTTAACTGAATAGAAATGAAGGGATAAGTGAACATCTCATGGTAAAGCATGGAGAACCACCTGAAACGTCAAAGAAAATCTGAGACTTCTCTCCCCACTTTTAGGCAGGTGCTCTCAGCATCTTTTGGTGAGATTATAGATACATGATTCCAACAAGATGCAGCTGTAGCATGCCAGGTGTGACTGTTAAAAGGACTGCCTTTTCTCCAACAATGATTGAAAAAGAGGACTTCCACATGTGGGCATTGGCAGTGTTGACAGAATAAGGGTGTAACAGTCATGCATTTGATCCCTGGTCCAAGGAGAAAGAAATGTCATGTTCTTTTAATTTTCAAAATCAAGTGAACTCTGACTCCTCTCCCATCTACTAGGGTTGGCAGCTGTGCTGAACTGAATGAAGCCACTTTGGGTATCCCCAGTGATTGATTCTTACTGGTAGCTATTGTGGGGGAAAAGGATAAATTCTCCTTTGCCCCCTTGATCTTTGGCTGGGTCTAAGAATTACATTGACCCAAGACAGATTAACAGGAGAAAAGTATACACATTTCATTAATTTTTACATGTACATGAAGGCTCTCACAAGACAATGAAGACCCGAAGAAATGGACAAAGCAGAAAGCTTTTATGTCTTTTAGATAAACATAAAAATAAAAACAAAAACAAAATTGATAAATTTGTGAAGAAATGACAAGATAAAGGGCAGTGAATCATGGGGAATTGTTAGGAGATATGTTTTGGGGGGTGTAAAACATTGGAAGATAGCTATTTTAGTGAGTTTATGTCTATAGATCCATCGAAATGTCATTTCTCAGTCTCTGGTGCTAAGAGTTATTTTTTTTGTCCTGGTACAGGGAAAGCATCTTTCACAAAGGGGTTTTTATGGCTTGCTACCTATAGGAAAGGGCAAGTCTGTAGCCTTTTCTGCAACTACTGTTTCTCAAGTGTTTTCAGCTCGAAGTAATCAATATGCCAAATGATATGGTTAGGCATTGTGTTCCCACCCAAATCTCATCTTGAATTGTAATCCCCAGGTGTTGGGGGAGAGACCTGGTGGGAGAACCTTATTTTTTTTCTCAAACAGTTTATCAGATGTCAAGTACATCACTGCCTCAGCCAGGCACATCTTTGTAGGACTACTGTTATTTAAACACATAAATTCATGGCTGAGTGCAGTGACTCACGCCTATAACCCCAGCACTTTGGGAGGCAGAGGCAAGAGGATCGTTTGAGGCTAGGAGTTCAAAACCAGCCCAGGAAACGTAGTGAGACCTTATCTCTACAAAATAAGTTAATTAATTAAAACACATAAGTGACAGTTTAATTAAAGAAAAAATTAACTATTACTTAGTAATAACACTGCAGTCTCAAGAAAAACATTACTCAGGCTGATCATTGCCTTCACTGAGCCATCTGACTTAGCTCCACATGACTTCTGATCATCCAAGAAATCAAATTTACTTTCAAAAACGACAATTTGCAATAATGTGCCATTACTGAGGATATTCAAAGTAATGTGATGCATTTTATAATTCAATCTTCAATTTAAGTATGAATGGCTAACATAAAATTACAATAACTTTAATTCAATGAGTTTGGTTACATCAGGAAAGCATGTATATTATTATGGCAAGAATAATACAATTATTTTTATTTTTCATCAGTTTCTTGTTTCCCAAACAAGTATGTAAACACAGACATATTTTGGTATATAAGTTTGATTCTTATGAATGTAACTTTTATGCTTTTACTAATTTTGAAATATATGTGTTCAATTCAATTAAATAATTATTAAATTTAAAAAATTTAAAAAGAAGAAATGTGAAAAAATAACTTGAAAATATTTCAAGCAAATGTAGCATTGTTAGAATAAATATGTAATTTTGCAAGATGACCAGCTTGAAAGGGACAATAAAGACTTGTTTTAATGAGTGAATTTTAAATCACTTATAAGTGTATCAGTTTATAAGCACAGCATCTAAATTCCATAAAAAATTCAATTGAAAGAATGAATTAATGACTTCCTACAAAAATAGATTCAACAACACCTCTGATTTTCACAATATAGTTTTCACAATGCTTTCATGTAGATTGTGCCATTTATTTGGCAACCTCTGGGGTAGGCTTTATTTTTCTCTAGTAGATGTGAGAGTCAGATTCAAAGAGACCCAAAGCCACTCTGACTTAAAGTGCCAGAGTTTGGGAGGTGCTAACCTTATTTCTTCACTAACCTAAAATTATTTTTTCAATATTGCCAAATTGATCTACAGATTCAATGCAATCCCTATCTAAATTCTAGCTGCCTTTTTGCAGATATGAACAAGCTGATCCTAAAATTCACACGACAATTCAAGGGACCCAGAATGGCCAATATGATCTAGGAAAAGAACAGGGTTGGAGGATTCACACTTTCCAATTTCATAACTTACTACAGAACTATAGTACTCTTGACAGTGTGGTATTGGCCCAAGAGCAGATGCACAGATCATTAGAATAGACCCGAGAGTCTAGAAATAAACTCTGACATTCACAGTCAGTTGATTTTTGACAAGGGTGCCATGACAATTCAATGGGAGAAAAATGGTCTTTTCTACCAATAGCCCTGGGACAACTGGATAACCACATGCAAAACAGTGAGGTTGGACTCCTACCTTATACCATATACAAAACTTAACTTTAAAAAAAAATGAATCAAACTCCTAAATGTATAATCTAAAACTATAAAAGTCTTTGAAGAAAATATAGGCATAAATCCCCTTAACCTTGAATTGCCAATGGGTTCTTAGATCTGTCACTTAGAGCACGAGGAACGAAAGACAAAATAGAAGAAACTGTTTAGGAGCATTTCTTCAACCGTATTAATTTACCTATTCATTATTTCCATCTTAAAAACCAGTTCAGGTGAGTTAAAGCAATGCTTTAGTTAGCATCTATAGGGCACAGGGACCTACGAGGTCAATGTCACCCAGTGAGCCATGTTGCTTCTCTGGCCATGCCAAACCCAGGTACCCTACAGAGACCAGGCCCTCACAGGCCTGTTTCTGATAGTGGCGTTGTAGTGTCCTGTCTGATAGGTCTTCTAGGTATCACCCCTCTGGGCTCCAGCCATAACCCTCCCACCCCACTGGGCGAAGCTTCTGAAGGACTTGGCCAACGTTTGGGGGATTGAAAAAAGGATCAGTATCAGCCAGGAATACATTTCTTATGACGAAAACTTTACAGCATTGTGCTATTTCCACACTAGTTCTTTTTTTGTTTTGTTTTGTTTTTTTCCTAGTGTTTTTCCGTCGCCTGTTCTTCCTTCACTCTGTTGTGTGAGCAGGAAGCTGAGTCGGGCAACCTGAAGGAAGGCCTGCTTCCTGTCTCAAGTGCTGGCAGGGAGGAAAGACTTGTTCCCAGTTCCCGAGTGCTGTGGCGCCCCCAAAGGAGAGCCTGTGTGAGAAAGACTGCCTGCTAATTGAGTTCCCAGATGCTCCTCTGGCTCAGGGAAGAAGGCTGCTCAGGGGCTCATCACTCTGCTGTGAAGCAGCTGTACATTTGCTGGTCTTTCCTGTCTGGTGAGGGGAGAAAGAAGGAAGGAAGAAAGGAAGTAAGGAGCAACTGTTCTCTTTCCCTCCAAAAGCACCAAAGCCCATGACATGCAGGACTTTCCCCCGAAGTCCAGAGTGACTCAACTTCAGGTGTCAAACGCATTGATCTAATGGAGTTTGTTAATTTCAAATGCTTTAGACAAATGATGAGGGAGAGAGGAATAATTTTCTCATAATAAAATTGATTAGAAATGTAATAGTCTAAACCACAATGCAAGTGTTTATAAAATAGCAGCCACTGAGAGCTTGGGACACCAGTGGTGTTTGCTATCGTGCTGGAGGAGACACACCCGGATTTGATACCTTGCAGTTGGACACCTGAGCAATTTTCTTAACCTTTCTGAGCCTCAATGTCTTTGTCTGTAAAATGGAAATAATGTTGCCTGCCTCCTAAGTTTGCCATTATATTATAAAGATTAACCGAAACTTTATATGAAAGCACCTTACAGGAGGTCTGGCACACATTAGGTACTCAATAAATAACAGCTCATACATAGTGCTACCTATAGACTTAGGGATTCACATACGTTAGTTTATTTAATTCTCATGAGAACTCAGTAAGGAAGGTTAGGTTATGATCCCCATTGTACAGATGAGGAAACTAAGCCACAAAAGGGTTAAAGAAGTATGTTCGAGGTCACACAGCCTTCAGTGGCAGTCAGGATTCGAATCCATGCCCACTGGCCCAATACTTTGTGTTCCTAATCATTTGTACTTGTATTCTTCTAATACATGTTTTCTTTCTAACGTTCATCCCTGCCCCAGTGACTACAAAATGCAAATAATGCAAATTTTCAGGCCCCTTCAAGAAACAAAAAGCAGATGCTTGCTCAGGGAGTATGACTTTTCTCTCCTATGTTCTATAAACCCAACAACATGTCATAGCATATTGCAGCAGCAGGGGCACCAGGACTAGCGATTATTCTGGTCGGAGTGTATTTGGCAAAGTCAGATGGCCAAGGTCAAGATGATATATACCTCTTGTTTTCCTGTTCCGGCCTCCATACTCTGCCTTTTTCCCTGCCCCTCCCTGCCTCCATCCCTGTTCCAGGCAGCCGTCTCACAAAGCATATCCCTTAGTTGCAAAAGATATGGTAGCGTGTGCCTGGCTCCATTCAGACTCATCAGCAATAGAGACATTATTATGGACAAAGAATACCATGTTATTATTATTATTATTGAGACAAGGTCTTGCTCTGGCAATCAGGCTGGAGTGCAGTGGTACGATCTTGGCTCACTGCAACCTTGACTTCCCAGGCTCAAGCAATCCTCTTACCTCAGCCTCCTGAGTAGCTGGGACCGAAGGCACACGCTGCCGTGCCTGGCTAATTTTTGTAGTTTTTGTAGAGATGAGGTTCTACCATGTTGCCCAGGCTGGTCTTGAACTCCTGGGCTCAAGTGATCCATCCACCTCGGCCTCCCAAAGTGCTGAGATTACAGCCGTGAGCCACAGCACCTGGCCAAGAATACCATTATTATAGTAATAAATGGACCACCCTTTCCTGACCTTCATCCATGCTTAGGAAGAAGGGTTTCAGAAAGATCTGCTCCACCACGTCATCTTCTGGTTCCCTGTAATTTTATTTTTCTGTGCGTGCCACTCTATCATAATTTTTGTTTTTGTAACTTGGCATTTGTGTTTGTGATTTATAAAGTGCAAAGGAAGACGGTGGTGCTTATTCTAAGGTTACTTAATAACCATTACAATCCAGCGGAGTTAAACAAGGAATGGGTTTAGGAACTCAAATGATAGCATGTTTGAGTATCCCTGCCTCTGTTTCCAGAATTATGTCTTATGAAAAAACTTCCTCCGGCATAAAATGTCATTATAGCAAATTATCCTAATAAAGAAATATGCTGGGCAGGTGAGGGTGGTTCTGAAACAAGACATATCAAAATCTGGCGGGGCTGAATTGTTATCAGCAACTACAAACTCCTAAAATTTTATTGTGAAAATAATTCCACAATTTAATAAATTCTGAAATTTAATGGTATAAAATAATAACCCACAGTCCGCATAACAACTGGTAATAGCTAAGCATTTGAAATATTGTATATAAAAAGTGACTCTAATGAAAAATTCTGATTAATGCCAATTTTGAGTCTAATAAAGTTCCTTTGCTAAGTACCTATGTTATTAAATCTTAACCCATGAGCCTTTGGCTTTGAATTTTTTTTCCCTATTTATACTCTTGTAAGGACATTATGAGAGCAGGGACACTCCATCACTGCTGCTTGAAATCTTTTAGCTCCCTAGTCTTGGTTTGGTTTCTGGGGCTGTGCCCCTGTGATTGTTTGCCCAACCTCCCTGTAGGCTCTTTGCTGTATTGCAGTATGATTTACTCTGCACCATCATGATGGGACCGGATTTCCTAAAGTGCCAAAATCCATCTTCTCTGAAATGCCTTAATGGATATCAGTGGGAATTTCTCCATTTCTTTAAAATGCATTAAAAAGCACTTGCGGCTGGGTTGGGTGACTCACACCTATAATCCCAGCACTTTGGGAGGCCGAGGCAGGCAGATCACCTGAGGTCAGGAGTTTGAGACCAGCCTGGCCAACATGGTGATACCTCGTCTCTACTAAAAATACAAAAATTTGCCGGGTATGGTGGTGCACGCCTGTAGTCCCAGCTACTCGGGAGGGTGAGGCAGGAGAATTGCTTGAACCTGGAGACAGAGGTTGCAGTGAGCTGAGATCACGCCACTGCACTCCAACCTGGCAACAGAGTGAGACTCTGTCTCAAAAAAAAAAAAAAAAAATCACTCACAGGGTTCAGCAGAACTCTTCAGGATAGTGTCCCAAATTGATTGCAATGCATTGGTCAGTAAGCGTGAGGTGAGCAGTTACTTTTGTGTAGAGCAACACACAGGGCTCTATAGATAAGGTAAGCATCAGATCCAAAGTTTAAAAATATCCTTCATGTGTTGCTGATTTCATGCCAAAAGTGAATTGTCATAAACCATTTTAGGAATAGAAAATAAAAGAATATATTTTTACTTTTGAATCATGTTTGTAGGTTTTTTCAAATAATTTTCCCAGTAAATAGTTGTTGACTTCATACAAAAAGGGATTCTCCATTCAAATGTAGATTTGAGCTAGACGTGGTCTTCCTTCTTCTTGGAGTTCACAAACCTATTTCTTCATTTCTAGAGCTGGGAATCAAGAGAAACTATTTTTTTTCTGCTATCCTTAAAGCTGAAGCTCAAAGATTATCTTCTGTCTATAAGATCCTGAACCTTAATGGCAAGGTGGAGTGATGTGTTGGGGAGACTGAGGTAGAAGGACCAATGACCAAATAGGGTCAAAGTTGTCCAATAGGCATGTCTGAACTGAACTGTAGTTGTCGGGAAGCACTACTGGGAGTCAATGAGATTTACTCACATCTTGGAGGAAACTCACTATTTCTCGGCTTCACGCAGAGGGGGTAAAAAAAAAAAATCCCCTGAGCAAGTCCCAGTGAGATTGCCTATGAATAAAATATTCTCACTTTAGTACATGAAGTCAATGCTGTGTCCTTTAGCCGCCCTTTAAAGGATTTCCTGTTTCTTGGCACTACTCCAGGTCATTCAAACTACTGTGTAAGTGTTGCACATGTAGTCTTTGGTGTTGGTTAGATAAAGGTTCAACTCCTTTTCAGACATTGCTGACTGTGTGAGTTGGAGCAAGCTTTTGCACATCAGCAACTTCAGGGTCCTCCTCTGTGCACTGGGAATAATGAGGTTTGTACCTACAAGCCTCACAGGTTGGTTGCGTGGATCCATGAGACACTGTGTGAGGGACACACACCACCTGTCAGTTCTGTAGCCCACCTTATTCCACCTGCAAGTATGTTATGTTTGGAGTCCAGATGGAATAACGCTGATTCACCAAAGGGTTAAACTGGCGTTAATAACACCCATGCCAGTACTCAGTGAATTCCCTGCTCTTGCTAAGTTTACAACAGAGGCAAAAGCCAGGAAAAATGTGCCTTTCTGAACGACAAGAGGCTACGGATGATTCAAAACTGTATTCCCCTCTGCCCCAGCCTCTCTCTCCCACCCAGGCTGAGCACAGTTGAAAAAGCAGATTAGAATTCTGAGACATGTCCGCTGCATCCTTCACCTAACCTGCTTGCGGGGGCTGTGTTGAGTCATCAGAGCCTCCCTCTTCATTTCCACATCCTCCTTCCTGGAGAGTGGAGCTGGTGCCGGTTCAGGCTCCGTGGAGGAAGCTGATGGGACAGAGCTGCAGGAAGGGGAGTCTGGGGTTTGTTCCCCAGACCCTCGGGAGTGCTCGCTGTGCCCCTCATGCTTGGCTAAGGGCGTGCTGACCTTATCTCAAATCATTCTCTCAAGAACCCTATGAGGAAGGTGGGGTTAGTCCCCTGTGACTCAGAAAGCTTTGGTAATTCTTTCACTGTCTATGACAAATAATGGCAGAACTAGGTTCCAGGCCTGAGCCAGCTGCTTCCAGGAGTCAGCACTCAACTGAACAGCTGGAGGAATCCAAGAGCACTGAGTGGACCCTGTCTCCAGGGTTTCCTTCTGCCGCACTCTTCGCTGTGGTCCTCAGCTCCTGTCTATCGAAGCACTCTGCATGTTGTATTTTTATTATTTGTTGTATTTTGTCTCAAAACCATCTTACTGATCTTTGGATAACCAGAATCTAGGCACATTGCCAGAGTTATTTGGAGGGCTTATACAAAATAAATTTTTCCTTTGAGTTAAAAGAATAAGGCTGGAAAACAAAATCATGCAGCCCCATTCCCCTCTCTGCGGATGCACTCAGAAACAGCGTCGTTGAAGGTCCTGCCCAGACGACTGGAAAAGAAATCTTCTGGGCCCAGGGTTCCAGAGTCACAGTCTTGGGTCTTTCTTCTTCCCAGCCTGCAAATGGATGCCCAGGGTGGCAACTTTTGACATTGACTCAGTGGAAGAAGAGAAATAGACCAATGTGTTAGCAATGGTCATCCCTTTGATACTAAGCATAGTTTGTAACCAACTAAACATAAATATTTATAAAAATAAAATTTAAAAAAATTAAGTTATTAATTTGGGCTCCCATCAGCTGTTTCCATTAATTAGTGGGGATGTTTGAGCACTTGAAAATTTTGCCAGTGTTTCCTAAGTTGCCTCCACAATTGAAGTGAAGTAGGAAGTTGATCAAATTTTCTGTATAACAGGAATATGGAGGCTAAGAACCTCTTCTAGAAAGTGAAGAGTCTAGGTTTTGGAGCCTGAGCTCTCTAGGCTGATTATGGCATGATAACCACACACACACACACACACACACACACACACACACACAAACACACACACACACACACATTCTTTGTTTCCCTACTGTAAGAGCAATATCTGTTCATTGCAAAATTTTGGAAAATATAGAATTAGGAAGAAAAAGAAATTTTTCTTTTTTTTTTACCATCCAGATTTTTACCATCCTGAAACAGATACTGTTATCAATTAAGGAATTTCCTTCCTTTAATATATATGCAACGAGTTTGCATATATATTAAAATGAAATATGGATTATACTGTAGACATTGCCTTGCAGTCAGATGACACAATATTTCAAGGATGCTGCTCTGGGTAACTAAAGCCCATCTGCAGCAGACATAATACAGATGTGCTACAGTATTAGCTGCGGGGCAGCTTGATCCTTGGGCACTTGGACAAAGAGAAGGGAAAGCTTAAGCATGCCATCAAGGGCTTTAATTCCAGTCTAAACAAGAGCTTTCCTGGTTGACTTCACCTTTATGGTGTAACTCAAGCTCCCTGACAATGATTTCAAGCTACTATCAGAAGGGCAGGAGCTGACCCGACAAAGCATAGAGAACTCCAGGGAATATATAATGACAAACATTTTAGCTAATACTGATCCACTGGAAAATCAGATTCCTTCCTGCCAGACGCTCAAATGAAGGCTGCAAATGTTCTTCTGAGAGACAGATTTAGTCTTTTAGCACTCAGGGCTGTGTTGAAAAAAATTAAATGTTATGTGGTTTGGAACTTGTGTCTATAAAATGCACACTGTTGACAATGGTTTCTCCCCCCAGTCTACAGAAATAAATTTATACAAAGAAGTAGCTGGCCTAGTTTATTAAGTGTAAGATTGGAAGCCAGAAGCTCAAATCAGCCTGAGAATCAGGCTGACATATTATCAAGTCTCACCTGGTCA
Source organism: Theropithecus gelada (assembly GCF_003255815.1). NCBI lineage: Eukaryota > Metazoa > Chordata > Mammalia > Primates > Cercopithecidae > Theropithecus > Theropithecus gelada. The sequence goes on from NC_037676.1 coordinate 102,711,438, forward strand.
TTTCTCAAGGTCCTTCCCAGGAAAGCTGTAAGGGTTGCTAAAGTGACCAATTGTGGGTGGCTTGGCTTTAGGAAGGTGAAGTTTGGGGCTCCATCTCTTATTGCATGAATTATTCAAGACTGTTTCCAGATGGTATGTGGTTTTGCACTAACACAAGAGCTTGACAGATGAAGTTCATGGCTGGGCAATATGGAGGTGGTTTTGGCCAAGGCATAAGTCATAAGACTGTTACGGTTTAGCTCAGCAGTGCTCAGCTTTCTGGAGCCTTTCTCTGAGAAATGTGTACTTAGTGTTATCTCAGGGAGGGTTTGTATCAACAAAAAGCCTTTTATAGCAATAGCCCAAAAGCAGTTCCTACAAGAAAAGGAGAGGAATTTGTTTCTGTCCTGCCATCTCCTTCAGACACCAGCCAACGGAGACCTCAGATCTTCCTTTCCCAACGAGTGCTCACAGCAATTTCCACAAATGAGCAAAGAAAATCTTCTGCCCTGGGCCAGCATTTCTGTCTGTTACAAATGATGGAAAATGTGCTTGAGGTTTAATGTTGGGGAAATGTGTTTTTGTTCACTCAGCTCCTATTATAACCACATCTGTTATCAGTAGGCTAGGCTATGTATTAACAGGCATGACTTTCATAAGCCTGGAGTTCTCTTTCATGATGTTTTGGCTGAAAGCATTAAACAGAAAAGGCCAAGAAAATCCAACCTTCTGTGCCTTGTGATACTGCCCCTTGGATTCTTCTGGGAGGCCTGACTCTGGGTGTAATCTTGTTTACATTCTCTCCATGTTAGGAACCTAGTCTAAAAGTGAATCAGAATAAAGAGGTACTCTGTCTTTTGTTCCTGGCTTCAGATATGCACCAAGATTGATCATTTCAAAATCTCCCCCCTTTTCCACGATCTCTCTCCACAGATGGGACTAAGTTTTCTTTGATACTTACTGAACTAGTATTCTACAGCCAAATGGCTTCCAAGAATAACATCATCCAATGTCAGAGCTGGAAATGACCTCAGAGATCCTCTAAACCAGTGACTGTCAGACTTTGTTCTTTGGAGGAGGTGACTCTGGGATAACCAGAGGAGGGGAACATGAGAATGAACCAAGAGTGTGCCCCTGGCCAGGTGCGGTGGCTCACGCCTATAATCCCAGCACTTTGGGAGGCTGAGGCAGGTAGATCACTTGAGTCCAGGAGTTTGAGACCAGCTTGGGAAACATGGCAAAACCCTGTCTCTACAGAAAATATAAAAGTTAGTCAGGCATGGCAGCATGTGCCCGTAATCCCAGTTACTTGGGAGGCTGAGGCAGGAAAGTCGCTTGAACCCCAGAGGTGGAGGTTGCAGTGAGCTGAGATCGTGCCACTGCACTCCACCCTAAGTAACAGAGTGGAACCCTGTATTAAACAAACAAAACAAAAAGAGTGCACCCTTGACACAACACACACACACACACACACACACACACACACACACACACACACGGGTACCTCCACTTAGCTCCATCCTATCTGTCAAGTCTCCAAGTAATAACTCATTTGAACAAAGGGTGATGCAGCTAAATGAAGTTTGAAACCCCCAATAAATCCTACCCTTAATTTCACTGGTTAAGAAATAAAATCCCAGGGAGGTTAACTGACCTACCTGGGCACTCTGTGACAGAGCCAAGTCTAGAGCCCAAGTGTTCTCACTCATTTTGTTTGTTCATTCATTTATCCACAAATATTTCCTGTTCCAGCAATGCAGTAATTGCTATATCCAAAAAGACTTATTTAACAACTTAAATAAGTCACATCGGCTTAAAAAGATATTTTCCACTAACCTGAGCATCAGGTTACATAATAACTTATCTTTCACTGGCGTATTTAAAGGCCTTTCCTCATTAAATATCACATTTCTTCTGATTGCAACTGAGGAATTTGTGGTAAAGTCATATTACCATTTAAAATATGTGGAATATATTAACATTTGCAAATTCCATTCATTTTTAAAGCTTCTTTGCAGTTTATGTTAGTGGGGTCATAGTTGGCCTTCATCTAACTGTAATGGCACTCAGTATTATGTTTCTTTCAATGAAGGCAACATTTTCAAAAGAAATCATATTTTTCTGGGCTTTGTCTTCCTGGCTTCATACTTTGTACCCATCCTGTTGTGTGGATGTGCTTTGTATAGTCATGATATGCCATGTATAGCTCTGTCAGTATACTGACCACATTATTTCATAACTATCTTTTTCCATGTCTTTTTCTCCTTGCAGAATATGGACTGCTTGAGGGCAGCAATAGTGTCTTACTCATTTCTGTATCTCTGAACAGCTCAGAACAGGTTTTCAATAAATATTGGGTATTGGGGAGAATGGGGTGGGAGATGGAAAAGGAATCATGTACAACATCTCTACAGATCCCCTTCTTTCCTTCCCTCCCTTCTTTTTTTCCTTCCTTCCTTCCTTCCTTCCTTCCTTCCTTCCTTCCTTCCTTCCTTCCTTCCTTCC